>NC_135035.1:5454545-5757575 GCF_051020975.1 Osmia lignaria lignaria
TCCGTCAGCCTATCAATTGGCTCTCAAATTAATTATTTCGTTCTTAGTACGTATCACGCTTTCTCTATCGCTCGCACACTCATTCTATTCCTCCCCCTGTCTCGTGAAACGATAATACATCTCCCGCGCAAATATTTCTCGAGCGACTGTCGACGACGGTCGCGTATCACAAGGAGAAATTAAGTATACACACTTTCGTTCAGTTGGGAACACACACCACGGACAGCCGGATGGACCGGTTTTTCCATTGGACAAGAAAAGGGGGAGAGAAATACATTCGGTAGGCTGTGGTTTCGGAGAAATGGAAGAGAATACCAAGGACGAAGAAAAAAAAAAGAAGGGGATAATAAAGAAAGTAAAATAATATTATGTATGTAGAAGGATGGTGAGTGTAATAATCGGTTTCCTCTGAGAGCCAAGAGATCGACCTGTCACATTACAATTATCGTCGTAACGCGTGTGTGTTACATATTTATATAGCGTGTGTATCTGTGAAGAACGTTGTATAAAATATTGTATAAATATATAAATACTTGATTGAAAAAATAAATATATTAAATTAAAAAAGAGACGTAACGTAAAGTATATTATTTATTATTAATATTATATTAATATGTATAAGTTGTCAAGTCTATAACAGGAGGGTACGAAATTTGCGTCGTTCGGTGCTGCGACCGAGGTCCCCCCCCCCAGCGTATTTCCGTCAGGGGGGGTTTGCGTTCTTTTCGAACGCGAACCAGATGACAAGTGTACCATTGTCGCGAACAAAAGACTCGGGGCCCGTGTTTTTATCCGGAAGATTTCTTGACTTTCGATCGACTCTGTTCGATAACTGCACACGCTTCTTTGCTGGACCAGAGAAAAATAAACGGGGGCGGGGGGGAACTAAGAAACGTACAAGCTTTTGGCGTTATAAAAAATCTGTCCTCTTAAAATGATTCGAATAAATACGTAATAATATTAATTGCACTAATTAACTAAAACACACTCTCTCTCTCTCTCACTCGCTCGCTTCGACTCAATATAAATTATGTTTCTCATACATATATAAAAAAAATGTAAATATTCCAGAGAAGCGAAAGAAGCGTGCGACGGGTATAAATAAAATTATTCTACCGAGCATAAACTGTGAAAACGCACAGATCAAGAACAAAAAAAATAAGATACTACTACCAAATGCACCGAAAGAAAGTAAAACTTCTTGATCCTTAAATAAATTATATATGCCATACTACTAGAATCTCTAGGTCTGGGAGTGCTTTCCTCCGAACCCTTCACAATTGCTACGTTAAAAAAAAAAAAAAGGGGGAAAAGAAACGTACAAGAAGAAATGGAAAATTTCCAATAAGAACACGTACACCATGAAAGCCAAGAAACCTTTCTGAAACTGGTTAGCCCTGTTCGACCGCGGGAAAAAGGGATACACTCCATGGGACTCGAGGATGCGGAAAGATAACACGTAAGAGCAGCAAGCGTAACGAGGGGACCTCGTGGTAGCATCGGAGGACGCTTTCGAAAAGGCGTGCCATCGCTACTTCTTTCATCGTCTTGCGCGAGTGGGTAGTCGGCTGCTCTCGCGAACCGACCAGAAGTCAGTTTCACTTCGGCTCGCGAGAGTCAGCCAGCACCACCGTTTCTGCGTTCGCTTCGTTTTGGAGAACGCGCATCGGCCGACCCCCTCCCCTCCCGCCGCTCCGCTCCGGCGCCATTGCCCACGCATCATTTTGTCTCTGCCGAGCGAAGAAACTCCTCTCGGAGACTTTCACTCTCTGCAGTCGGTAAACGCGTTCTTTTACTTGCCCCATGGTCAGCTATGCGAAAACACCGTCCCGCTCCGATTGGCCCTATCCACCGAAAACCACGGTTTCTAGTAAACCGAGCTTCTCGGAGTAATTTCGTTGTTTTCCAATGCGGAGGGAGGAGAGGAAGCTTTGCTTTTTCGAAATCACGATAATAATAGCGATATGATCGATGACAACGATGGTGATGACGATTAGCGGAAATGCTAGGGATAGCATTAGTGTGGTAGTAAATGTGATAGCAGCAGTGGTAATAGTAGTAGCAGTGGTAGTAGTAATAGTAGCGGAATAGCAACAGTAGTAGTAGTAATAGCAAGTAGTGATAATATTAATAATAATAGGGATAATATAATGTATATATAGAGCCGTTAAAGATGGCGGCAATATACATATTAGTTAAGACACAGAATTAATTGACTTTAGCTCGGAGTTTTCACGATCGTCGACTGAATGGACACTGACAATTGATTGCATCGTTACGAGCAGAAAGAAGAAACACAAAAAAAAGAACAAAAAAAGGGAACGATTAGCCAGATAAATAATAATGGAGATAATATTAAATGAATATGCGGTGCTGTTCGTCGAAGTAGCGGAGGGTCTACTTCTCTACGCAATGGAGACGAATAGTGTTGAGAATATAATAATAAAATAATAATAATAAAATAATAATAATAATATAATAATAATAATTGATAATAAAAATAATTATATTAATAATATAATAATATTAATATTGATAAACTAAATCTATAATAACATTTGCTTTCAAGTATAAATTAAACGAAAACATTTTTTGTTTAGTATAAGAAGTGTGTGGTGTGCATATGTACAAAATGTATTCGATTTTCGAAAACACGTCATTTAGGCACTTTCTTTTTTGTTTTGTATTAAATTTTTCTCTCTTTCAAAAATATCTTCACGTAGAGGCGGCGCGCGGTGAAAACGAATCCTCGAACATACGAATAATTTTGAAAATTTGATAAAAATAATTTTTATCGTTTCGTTTCTTGTAATCGCACCAATAAGTCGATTTGAAAAATAAATTTTGACCCGCGGGATGGAAGCACTATTTCCTTAATAACGCCGCCTCGTTTTCTCTTGTTCACTCTTACTTTCGCCCGATGTGATTCTCTTTCTCTCCCTCACTCTCTCTCTATAATAGAATATTTTTTTCTTTTAATAATAGTTAATATTTCTATTGCAATAGTTACATATCACATTTTTTTATGGGAAAGAACAATGTATATATATATATACCACGAAATTGATGATATCCCATTCGCTCTCACTTTCTCTCTTATTTTCACAATCTCTCATTTGTCAGCCACACGTATTCCTCGTTCACGCCATAATCGAGGCACGCTTTTAAGGCATCGCGAGGAAGCCATATCAGTGTTATCCTTTAATGTAAAATTATTCCGGTTTCTGATTGAAATAATCGAAACCACAGATTTCTTTTTGGTAGAAGTTCACATGGGAAATATTGGCTTTACGGACTTAAACCTATTCGATTTGAAAACTACTAAAAACAACGTCCTTCCTCTCTACCAATTCCTTTCCTTTAAAACTCCCAATAAAAGGCGATAAAAGAAAGAAAAGTCGTGAAAAAAAAAGCCGTGTCGAAAAACCAAAATTTCCTAACAAGCTACGTCATCGATTGATAAACACCGCTCTAAAGATTACGTATAATGTTGTTTCTTAAAAAATCGAGGAAAGTTGACCGGTTCAGATGTCTTCGAAACGTGTTATTGTTATTTTAAAGCCCTGACGATTCCTCGCCCGTTAAATATCTAAACTTGAATGTAACCTATGCTTAAACGAGCACGCACACTTTCATTTACTCGCAGGCACGTTCGTTTCCCATGCGTAATGATACACTCGCTCACAAACGCACCACTTTCTCTCATTATCTCCCTTTTGCTCATTGCCACGTTGCTTGCTCTCACCGTCGCTCTCTCTTTTACTCGTGTAACACGTTGACACGAGTAAACACCGACAATCGAACATCCAGGCACACGCACACACACACGTACACTTACTAACATTGGAAGACAATCGGAGTTCTTAAGCAACTTAATTTGCATAGCATGATCTTTGATTGTTGATCTGTTTCGCGCGCTTCCTCACCGCCCCAATACCGATACTACGCGTCTCTTCATCTCTATCATTCTCTCTCAACCCTCTCTCGCTCTCTCTCTTTCGCTCTCCCTTGCGCGCGCGCGTCTTGTTCTCGCCTCCCTTTCACTCTCAAGACAACTTTCCCCTCCCTTCTCAGTAGAAGAAGAAACGTAACGTATAAATGTTTTTTAGAATATTGCAACGTTTCACCTGCCCCGGATCGAGCAACGTCTCGTTCTCGCGAGGATCGTTCGCGAACGACCACGAACGGAGGAGAGTTAAACGCGAAAGAGTTAGAGAGGAAAGGACGAAGGAACGAGAGGAAACCCGGTCTGAGCCCAAGAGAGATCAAAGAACAACCTCGTTGGAGGAAAGTTACAATTCGGAAGAAACTTGGACTCGTTCCCTCTCGATCGATCGGCTTCCGTGCTCTTTGTTTCCTCGATCGCTTTACAATTATCCTTGCATCCTTCTTTTCCTTCTTAACTCTCTTCCTAGCGTCTAAACCATCGGAACGATTCTCACGAACGGGTCGAGACATCCGGGATGATACGATCTCGACCTTACCATTAAAACGAGCGTAAATCTAAAGTAAAGAAAAAAAAAGAGAAGAAAACGGCCCTGGTAGTCGAAAGTCTGAAAGTGACTGACGTCTACTGATGTAGTTTAAAAATAACGACGGTATTCAGTATCGATAGTGATTTAACTGATAATGTCAATAATAATAATTAATTATAGCGATAATATATAATAATAATATAATAATATATAATATAATCATGACGATTATAATATAATAAAAAGGAAGAGACCGATCGTTTGTAGAACGAAAGTAAGGTGTCTAAAGTGCACTACGAAGAGAAAAGAAATGCTTAAATAAGAAGCCGAGTAACGACGGAGAGGAAAATCCGTCTCGCGCGAGAAATGCAGCTCAAGTGTTAAAAAAAAAAAAAAAAGAAAAAAAGAAAGAAATGAAACCTTTTCTTCAAGTCGGTGGGAGAGTCCGTCCCCTCTCCCTTACATTCTCTTGTCTTTACGGAAGATAAAAAAATTCAGCGTCTCGGGGGGGTTCGACGCTGTTCGACCTCTGTGTCCTTCGAAAGTCCTTGCGTCAACCGTAAGAAGTTGAGAAGAGAAAAAAAAAAATAATATACCAAGAGGATCGAAGGACGACAGGTAGGCGCTGCCCTTTAGATCTTCAGGTTGTCGAAGTCGCAGAGGGTGCTGCTGATCCTGTTGAAGACGGGCAATCTGGACTCGGCGTTCGGTGACAACGGGGACGGCGTCCTCGGCGCGAGCTCGTCCGAGCCGAGTGGACTGCAAACGTTGTTGGTCCGTGGGCTGGGGCTCTGCCTCGTCGCGAGAAGCCCGAAATCCTGGCCGAAGCTGAACGGTGTGGTGGGTAGACTAGTCACGGACGGTTGTTGGCTGCAGTCGTCGCTGAAGAAGCTGGCCAACGAGTTGGTCGGCGATTGACTGAGGCTCGATGATGGCGAGATCGAGTCTCCGGTGCTGCCGAGAGAGAAGGTCGGGCTGAGATTCAACGGCTTCGGTCTGGTCGCGCCGATAACCGAGCTGACAGTCGTGGAACCAGTCTGATGATGATGGTGGTGGTGATGGTGGTGGTGGTGGTGCTGACTGGTAGTCAAGCTCAACGAGTTCGTTCTGAGCAATGGCGGCGGGTTGTAGGCATTTGTGGTGCTGCACAGGCTCAACGAGTTTGTTCTCATGAGGTTCGGCGTCGCTGCTGCCGCGGCGGCCGCCACTTGCGGAAAGGCCGCGATCTGTTCGAGCAGGGTGACACTGTTGGCGGTGGAGTTAACGGTGGTATTGTTGCAGCCGTTTCCACCTGCGGCCGCGGCGGCTGCCGCTGCTGCCGCTGCGCTCAACAGAGGGTTCAGACCCATTATGTTCGGCTGCGTGGATCCCAATTGCGCGCTAACCTTTTGGTTATGAATTCGCGCCTCCTCGAAATTGTGGATAAAATGGCAGCGTGGCCCGTACGGGCAGAAGCCGATCGTGTGGAAGGTGCGGCACAGTTCGGTCTTGTATTTCGGATGACGGGCAAGATTGCGCAGTTCGCTGTAGCCGTGAGCGAACTGGCACTTATCGCCATATTTGCAGGTACCGCTTTCCTCGAATGGCCTGCACAGCTCGGTTTTATAGCGAGACGTTGGTTCACTCGCGCTACGATCTAGTTTACGATGCTGTTCGATCAGACTGGTTACCAGGGAAGTATAGCTGCGACGAAGGGGCGCGTGTCCGCCATTGTTACTGGCCGAGCCGTTTCCCGGGCTGCTTGACGCTGACGTCGAGGTGGGCTCCTTCGCTTTCGCGGAGGCTGCGTTCTATAACAGAAATAAAACGTATCTTTTTAGCTACCATTCTGCAAATATCATCGTGCTAATTACGAAAAATTAGTATTAAAACATATTACTAATAAAGATTCTAATTAAACTGATTCTATGTAACAACAGACAAGTTTACAGTAGACTCTCGTCATATCGCCGCGGACGGAGCTGTAAGGATGGAAAATTTTTCAAATTTCCAAACTCTTATTTATATTTAAAGGAGAAGAGCATTATCATCCTTGAAAATTTATGCGAAAGATAAATAGTTAGCATGGTGATATAACGAGTGTCTACTGTATAAGTAACGACAACTATAAATACTGAATCATCGATCAAATAACGCTTCTTAGAATCGAGTATCATTGGAATAAATAATAAGCAGTGAGGAGATAATTCTCCTTCTCACAATCAGATGTTTAACGGAACGAAGAATACGCGGAATAACCGAAGATTTAAGGTTTGCGTCTGTGTCATCATTTTCTTCGAGACAAGCCGGAGCTGATTGCAAATTACAGTTGATTGCTGTAATTCCGACGAACGTACGAGGATAATACGTCGTTTACCCGAAAACTCAATTCCTCGCAGATATTATAGTGTCGGGAGAATTACGCAATCGGATGTGTGCATATAAACCCTTGACCGATAACGATGATTTATTTTCTAGTAGACTCTAATCAGAAGCACAGGAAACGTGTACAATTGCTTTATTCGAATGGAGTCCTGGTTGTGCGGTGTGGAGAAGGAATCCTACTATCCATTAAAATATTGATAATACGCAATTTTGCAAATATTTTTAATCTTCAGAAAATAATATAATAATAGATATATAATAGCTAAAATTACGTTTCTCTTCGACGATAACTGTGAATCAAAACTCCTTAAAAATCTGTTCTAATGAGTCTATATAGCCACTTACTGTCACTGATAACTGTGATAAAGTAAATGAAATCCTTCAAAATAAAGTACTAAACTTTAACTCTGAAACTGCGGATCATGGAGAATACCTGAGTTTTAATTTCATTTTTGTATTTCATATTATGTATATTAATTTTCCAAATTTAACACTGTTTCTTTAAAAATTATTATATGTCTAGCTTTAGGTTAGTATCCCTGTATATATTTTGTAAGTTTGGCTCTCGATTAACCCAGATTCCGCTATACAGAGAATTTGATTATATTAAGTTTTATTACAAATTGATTATAATTTTCAATATAAATAGTTTCCTTATATTCATCTAGATCCGAATTTCTACCAAAAAATAAAATTAAATCCACGTGAAATAAGATATAAATACGGTTTATAAATATTTCAATAAATGCAACCAATGAGATCAATATATTTCTATCTTTAATCACAGGCATAATTGCTTTCCTGCCTGAAGGCTCACAATCAGCAAAATATCGTCACTGAAGCAATTCTTAATTGCTTTTAAATCGACAGGGGTCTAAATCGATGATGCTACAGTCTAAAATTATTGCCTGTTCTGTTCAGGTATACGAAAAGAGACAAAAGCTCGAAGTATGTTTTGGTGAATGGAAAGGTAAAAATTCGTGGAACGAGAAACTACCTGAGATTCTACGATCATAGGTCAACCCGAACGAGAGGATCCTTTTGAAACAATCGAATCATACGGGACCTCGAGCAGGCCAAGAAATCCGGGTAGACAGACCTCTGCAAGAGGTAACCTTTCTAAATCGTAAAATGAACCTTCCACCTTTGGTGTTTTCTAAAATCAGTTTCTGAGAAACCTCGCTTCTTTCATTTTCTTAAGTCCTATTGTCCTTTTGATCCACGAGTAAATATTACTGTTTTATTACTTTTAAATGAAATCTCGCACACAACTTAATTTCTTGTACTTTGGAATCCAACAAATTATTTATAAAATATTTTATAACAATCTTTAAACATTATTCAAAGGCAGCTTATACTATTATAACTTAAACAATAATAGTAATAGACCTAATAGAAATGTTCTAATATTTATAATTAAAAAAAGAAAAAAGATATAGTTATTACTTTGTTATATTTTTGGACAAATAAAAATTACTGAGGTATAGATAGATAGATAACTTTATTTCACGCCTTTCAAGTTTGAAAGGGGAATTACTGGGGTATAATAGACCCTCACCTTACTGCTTATGGAATAATCGTATTAACAATTAAAATTAAAGACTGATTGGAATTTTAATTAACGAATGCTAATTAAAACAGCTTAGAAAGGCTCTACTTTATCAAGTTTTTTTTATCCTGAACCAATTCCAGGTATATAGAACTAAGGGCCTTAAAATTGCAAATAATCCACACAAAGAAAAAAAATAAAATTAAATCAACGTGGTGTAAGCATAAAATTGCGTCATCGATAGGTTCAGGAACATTCCCGAACTTTCCTTACTTCCCACCACCAGGATATGTATATGTATATGTAACGCGTCCGAAGCAAATTCAAACGTTAGACCGAGAGATAGATTCACACGGCGTGGTTCCGCGATTTACGATTAGACGAATATACGGTGAATAATTATATTTTGTGAATCCTGACTAACTTACAAGTTTATTTAAACCGCCCAATGTACATACATATTAAACTGAAGAGAATATCATATCCTTCTTTTTAATTTTTAACAGAACAATTATTATTTAAATAACTATTTATCTGAACCCTAAACATATACAAAGATATTAACCTAAAGTTAAATGTATGAAAATAATATGAAACACAAAAGGAAATTAAAATTGGGACTCTCTTCATGGTCCGTTATCCGAAGGTTAATTACAACACAATGAATATGTATTAATTCTTTTCATTATTAAACATATTTAAATTCGAATTACATTTTCTGTAATACCTACGTTGTTTCAGTTACATTTACCATTTCTTGGAGTTATCTATTTCATCAGTATTGCAAATTCATCGTATTAAAAAATGTTCACAAGAACAGAAGGCAATCATTGAATCATCGAATGTTGCAACTGTATGTTTTTTCTTAGTAAACCGAGGCATTAACATCAATAGTGACGTTTCGTAAGAAGTGTAAATTTGAAATCGTCTGTAAGCAAGTAGTCGGGATCGTGATTCACAAAATAATCAAAAAACCTGAGTAGAGACAACAGGGATTTTCAAATAATCATGAATCTTATCAGAAGAAGTTCTCCCACGTCACGCAAATCCCATTTTTTGTTCTGCCAAGTGGATCCTCCGAAAATTACCTATCCATTATAAATCGACTAACGACGATATCATATCCTCGTTTCCACAGATCGCTTCGCGCTTCACATGCGACTGGAAATTTCCACGAACACGTGTATTTACCACACGTGGACACGTTCACGCGCACATCTGCGGGATGCACTGACAGTCTCGTTCGTGTAATTAATCTGCTGACTGTAGATATTAATGCAAAGAAAGACACACGGTTACGAGAGTGTTCGTTATCCGGCAGTCATCAACGAGCAATGCCTGTTTATCGCACTTCAACAAACGTGAACGTCTGCACGTATCTCTCTGCGATTGTATAGTATTCAATAAGAATGAATTCAATTATGGTATAAAAGTTATATACAGTGGGTCAGAAAATTATTCGGTCATCGTTTAAAACAGAATACCTCGTTTCAAATTGGACCAAATGACTTGAGGCTTCTTGAGAAGCTATAAAATTAATTTACTAAGATTTGTGCTTTTGTCGTTTTGAAAAATTACAATTTCTCGAAATCGGGAAAAAATAGTAAAAGGCAATTTTTTAACTTTTTTATTTGAACCTGTAATGAAAATTTAAAATATGACATTTGTAAATTTAAGTATGTTATGTGAATGCTGAAAGTTTCATCGAGATCGGTCAATGCACTGAGAAGTTATAAGTAATTAAAAGTCGCAATTCTCGGAAATTTTAATTACTTGTAACTTCTAAGTGCATTGGCCGATCCCGATTAAATTTTCAGCATACACGTAACTTATTTGAATCTACAAAAGACATATTTTAGATTTTCATTAGAGGCTCGCATAAAGAAGTTGAAAAATTACCCTTCAATATTTTTTCTCACGGTTTCAACAAATTGTAATTTTCTAACAACAAAAGCACATATCTCAGTAAATTAATTTGTATAACTTCTCAAGAAACCTTAAGTGATTTGGTTCAATTTTAAATGAGATATTCTGTTTTAAACGGTGAGCGAATAATTTTGAAACCCACTGTATGTTACAGTTAAAGCTCTAACTTATCATTAGTTAATGTATACAGTAAATGCATACATTAACTAAATTATTCAGACAAAGTATACGCAAATGAATTTATTAATAGCTTCACTAGATAATGTATACACTCTCTATTGAAATTTAGTTAAAGTATTCACTAAATATTATGCAATTGTCAATACTGAACTTACATTTGTACATTTTATAATCTTACATTTCTATGCTATGGTTCTGCATCTTATAATAGTTTTAATTCTTTTGGATTAATGTAAGTATAATTAATTTCTATAATATTAATTAATGTGATTTTTAGTATGAAACGAATCGCCTCATAATGAACAAAAATAAAATGAAAGAACTGTTTTACAACTGTTTATCAAGAAAACGTAAAAAAAAAACAGTTATTACAAATATTAAATCACATTCAAGCTTTAACTAATGCCTCTCCGTATACATTGTCTATTTAATTGATACTATGTCTAAAAATTCATGTAGAAATATACATTAACTGGATTTTATACTTTAACTGTAACATATATATTTATATATGCTGTTTATAAGCGACAAACCCTAGAAAGACATAGGGGACTCGTCGAACCTATTAATTAGATAGTATTGAAAATATCTCTTTTTTTTTCGTGAAAATAATTTTCAAAAAATAATATATTTTTGCTTATGCCTTTAATATATTAGAAAATTTAAAAAATAAAAATAATATGAAATATAAAATTAAATGAAAATTGTGGCTCTCTCCATGGTCAGCCGTTTGAGGGTTAAAAAAAGGAAGCATTAGAAATGAATCGATAGGGATAAACCCTATACATAAAGATATTAAATTACACAATTGTACGAACCAAAGCTTCTGATTGAAATACTCTTGAAAGGTTCAAATGTATTTGGTCAGTATCCATTACTATACTTGAAATTATACATAGTTTGCATACTTCTTACAAATAGAGTACTTATACAGAATTTGAACCTGTCCTCTCTATACTTAAGTCTGTTTAAAAATACATATTATTTTCTTTCAAGCCTGAACATTTTTAAGCCTGATGCTTAAAATAATTTAAATAATTAAAAAATAAAATAATTTTTAAATTATTTGTTTCGAATTTAAAACTCGTAGATACGATAAATTTATACTGTTTTACACTTAGACAGTTCATTATAAATAACAAATGAAGCAGAAAACATTAATAGACTTAATAAACAATAATGTATAAATAATAATAAACATAATAAGCAATCATGTATAAATAATGATAGACTTAATAAGTCTTCTCCATTAATACAACTGAAATATTAAAATTTAAGGATTCTGCAAGTAAAAGGAACTTATTGACATGAATTATTGCTTTCAGTTTTTATTTAGCATGAACTTTGTTCAAACTTGATTAGAGATCAGAATTACGACATATTTTTAGAAGTCAAATATGAGAAACGTAAAATATCTCAAACAAGCTGTTGAGATCCTTCTTGTTTGTTTGAATTTAAATGAATTATATTACTCTAAGAGATAGCCCTAATTCTCGTTTTTGATGTGATGTATAAAAAATGTAAAATGATCCTGATCTTCAAATCGTAATCCAGAGACTTTTACGACACTAGACTTTTACGACTCTTGATATATTGCCGCGTGAAGATGACTTCTCACTGTTCTGACGCGTGAAAAGAAAAATGTTATATCTTCATCATTAAAAAAACAATAATTACAGGTTTATAATCAACACTCGAAAAAACTTTATAAGAAACATATACTTTATATAACATTAATTGACCTTTGAGGCTGGAGGCAGAAATGATAGAAACAGTAGAAGAAAACGTCTAATCTACTTCAAATTTTTTTCCTCTTTCTGGTCAACTATAAAACAACCAGTAATAAAACTATTACCAGGGCATTGAGTGGGGAAACCGTTGGACAACAGTAATATACACTGCACGAAATTTCCATAAAGCCACTGTCTTTTGGTAGTCTTATAATTCTCCCAAACTAATGACAACTTTGAGTATATCATTTTGGGAATATAAAAAGAAAATATATATCGACAGTAACAATAGAAACAACATTTCTTTTAAAACAAGAACGTAAAAATGTAATCAAAAAGTAGACAATTAAGCTAAAAAATTATCTGTTATTGAATGCTGTTCTCTTAATGGCTGAAGAAAATGAACAATAAATACCAGCTTCGTTATTTACTTACTCTATATATATATATATATATAGCAAACTCTTATTATATTACCGTTCACCCTCACCATCACAATATATGAAAATGAAACGAGTGTTCACTCCTTTACCTTCCTTTTCGTAATAAAACAATTAAGTCATACATGGAAATTCTTGCCATGTTGCTATTTCTAATAATATAAGAGATTTCCATTCCTAGAATCCCATATATGGCAATATAACGAGAGACTACTGTAGAAAGGTGGTGTTGGAAAGGCAACGTACCTTTTTAGCATATGTCTTAGTTAGTATAAGATATCACAGCTTCAACTCATAAATATCAATAGTTAAATATCAAAGTAAAAATACCTTCATACAGTGAATGTAGGTATAGGTTATGTCCGTGACTGTCACGGGCTTGCATAAATTGGACGTTTTAGCATGCCCGTATGTGTCACGGCGTGAGCGTAAAGGGTTAATAACGAGGTGAGTGGTGAGATTGATAAAATCTGCGATTGTGATATTAATATTTTTTCTCTGTTCAGTTTAAAGCTCTATTAGGGCTAATCTACACAACACTTTGCTTTTTATTTGTCTTTTACAACACGCAATAAATTATATTTATGTATATAAATTTTCATTTAGTAGCTATGTTTTGATAGAACATTCTTATCGCATATATCAATCAAACAAATATGTAGTCTATTTTAACAATGTTCACTTTGTGAATAGAAAGAAAGGGTGATAATATGGCTGTCTAATTTCATATTTCTTTCTAAAATCTAATGCCTAATTGAAACTGCTTTAAATTTTTACTTAAATGCACGAAAAATAACGAAGTACAACTAGGTGAAAGTACAAGAAAAATAAGTTAACCAGATGTCCTTGTTATACAGTAGACTCTCGTTATATTGCCACGTGAGCCATTTGACGTTCACATGGGTATTAATGCATACTACTACCATCCTTCTACCATCATAATCTAGGAAAATGATACATCCCCCCCGCCTCCCCAATAAGAATTTGGAAACTTCTAGTCCTATCGGCGGCAATATAACGAAAGTCTACTGTACTACGAAAATCACCGAGGAAGGCCAAATTACCAGCCTGGAATCAATATAAATACCACTCTTTCTTTTAATGTATGTGTAGATGAATTTTTGATTGCATTTATTTGTAATGTTATAAATTTAAAAAAAATGTTTCACTTTAGACTAGTTTCGTTCTGAAATAGCGTTTGTATAATTAGAGAATCACTGAAAAAGCGCATGACAAATACATAACTGTATATATCACGCTGTCAATATATGCTGCAATAAGAACATAACGGTTCCGTGAGAGCTGCGAGCCGTAATGTCTTAATTACATGTAACGTGCAAAATGAAAAATCACGTACATATATAATCTATCACGTGACGTAAAAAAACCAGTGAAAAAAAATGTTGCAGATTAATCCCAGTAGGAATCGAATGTACATACAGAAAAAAGAACACTAACCTTGGAGTATTTGCGCGAGTAAAGATGAATTCTCACGCAAATCGCTTCGTACATCAATTGACTTGTAATTTTAATGTTCAATATCTCATAAACCATTAACTACGGATATGTGGTCAAAACCACCTATTATTAGTTTCAGCATTCTGGTCAGTAATCAGTATTTTAAATTGGGGTGTAACACTTAGGAAACTACTGTTATTATTTCACGTTCGCAATTTAATATTTTTTTTTTTCTTTGTTAAATTATTTGATAAAATTATTTTTGACGTCGATTGTTAGTAGGCAACTCGAATGCCAGCCATTGATGACCTACGCGGCATTCAATGTGTAAAGGTCCATTTATACACAACTGTAGCTTTCCCCTCCCCGTGGCTATTGCCCCCATATAAGTTGAAAATAAAAACAAAACGTGCTCAACGTTATATCCAAATCATAAGCTACCCGGGGGGAACTTACGTTGACGTTCTATGAATAGACCTTTAGAATCAATTTATATTAGACTAAAATTACCGTAACGCGGAGGTGGTTACCCCTCTTTCTATGTCCACTCCCCTCATCGATTTCAAATAATTACGAGCGCCTCTGGTATTTCACTACTGAGCTTTGAATTTCAATCAACTTGAAGGCAATTTTAGAGACGTATTATTTTTTTTAAACAACGGAAATTTCTTTAAAATTTACATAAATAATAAATAGTTTGAATAATGCTTTGTTAACGCGTTCTCTGCCATGTGTACTGTTTTCGGTAGACTTTGAATTTCCTGCTCGTGCTAAATTAAATTTTTGCCAGTAGGGAGTTAAAAAAAAAAAAAAAAAAAACCAAAAGATAACATGTATATGATATATACAATGCAAACAGAGGTTATTTAGAAGTATTGCTGTATAGGATGACCCAAACCAACTTAATTATTCTGTTATGTGTAACTTCAAAGGGAAGTTAGTATTAGGTGCAGAAATTAATTCGGCGCTATTAGTATTACAATTTTAAATTTGAATATTTTCCCGCGCTTTTGTGTATTTAAAAAATTGAGGGAAAATATTATGACAATAAAAATTACACCAGTAATTATAGTTACCGTGACTTTTTGGAAATAAATCTTGAATTAAAGAAAAAGAAAAGGCAAAGAATTAATTTGTACATCTAATATATTTCAAGAATGAAATTAGACTACATATGAGAGTGAAGGTGATCTTAAGATAATATTTTCTTAGATTTGTCGGTTTTTTTAAAACAGAAATCATTTGGAACATCTTATCATAATTTTTCAAAAACTTCTAACAATAAGTGATGTTTAAGGTTTTCCAGTTTACCTTACTTTTTTGCTTGTTATTCATTCAAAACAAAGAAATTTTTATTCATGAGTTACTACAATTGCCCCTCAGATCGTGAGAATCGTTATGCTAAAAATTCTATACTCCTTTGATTAGATAAATACAATTAACGGTGTGTATTGTATATTTATGGTTCCCTTTCCCCTGAAAGTTTCACGGTGTCCGAGCTCGGGCTGAAAAGCTTGGCTACGGGGAAAGTTTCAGGCCGGTTATAACTGCCGGCAACCGTAACGTGATTCGGTGAAATAACGTTCACGGGAAACGTGCTTAGCCATGGGAGAGTGTGTTCAGCGAAAGTCCCGATTAGGAAGAGCTATATCTATTGCGCTTGCGAACGCGGACACGATGAAACGACACTTTTGGCTATCCGAGAAATGAGTCAAACAGGATACCTCGACATCGTGAGCAATCCAAGGCTTTTGCATTGAAACGGTATGCGCGAAATATGTACGGTATTGTTTCCTGAAATGGCACTAGCCGCGAGTTTGCGACACGTCTTTTAGAAAGGAAAGTATTCATTTGGGGATTTCTCACTATTACTACTTTAATTGCCATGTTTTCATATTTAATTTACGCATGGATTTCTACAAAAATTTCTTGTTTATAGTGGTCTGCATTGATATTCGTACATCACAGTATTTAAATAAAAATTAAATAAAACTGCTTGACAAATTGGAACCTTTTTTCAGGTCATTCATATTCATCAGTATTTTTAATTTATGAATTGCTTTTGGCTTTGATTTAAAAGAAAAAAGAACAAGAAATGAAAGCAGTAAGTTTTTTTAACAGCATTTCAAACAGTGATAAATAAATTATTTTTCTATTTAGGGAATCAATTTGCTCACCGCAGAACAAATAAACAATAAAAAGAATCTCAAAGTTTAGAGTCTAGAGTTGTTAAGATATCTTAATATGTTCGATATTTAAATATTAAATTTTCCAATGCAGAATTTTTTTATTCGTTATATAAAACGTGACACCAATTTGTAACTTCAAAAAAAATATTTTTATATTTTGTGGAACACGTTGTCGCTTGATTCACAGACTTTGAACACTTTGCACTACGTGTTCTAATTTATGCAACGATTATGCAAATTAGGAACTCAATCCATTCCAAGAAACAGATTACAAGCTTTTCAACTTATTAACATCTATTAACATCATTGTATCAGTATACAATACGTTTCAAAAAAAGAACATATAAGAATACTAATTAAAAATAAAACTGTTACAAATAAAAATTTAATTTTCAAAGAATTATTAATTGCAATGTACCACAATCGGTTATGCAATGCAATTTAATTCGACGATATCTAATTAACAGTTTCCAAGTAGGAAATAAAAAATTGATTCAATGTCATCAATACTTACAATACACGACACTCGGTAATTGTCATACGTTTAATATAAATGCAATGATCATGTCTCAATACCGTTACTTTTATCTACGTAAAAATGTTTTCCGATGCAAATGCATTACAAAAGTTCACCGCATGCAATTAGATAAGGCAATGAGATTAATAAAAAGCGCAATGACACTTCACAATCATTGTTTTCCTGTTCTGTTATTTTTCTTTCCATTTAGTATTAGAAAGTCACGTTCAAACTGGAATTTTACAAAATTCTTTTAATTATTTTATATTTAAATTTAAATTGCGATTTGTACTTTTGGACAAAATAATTTTATTAAGTGTATTATGGCCTCTTCTTTCTTCTAATCTATAAATGTTCAAAAAGTCTAAATTTTGTAAATTAAATTGTATAAAAAAATCTGAAATACAATTATACTATTTTTTATATTACTCAGTTCAAACGTTTGATCCGCGACTTTCAATTGCAAAATTTTTAATTTACAAACATTAAATTAACAGATATTATAAAATTACAAAATTTTAATCAGCAATATGGCAACACAAAGATAGTGCACGACACGTAATATCACAAACGTGTGCGTAAATTACAGTTGATAAATTAGCTTTATCTACTCATTTAAAAATTTCCCATGATATTAGAAAATTGTATTGCGTCAGAAAAGAACAGGATAGTATCTATCGTTTACATAAGTACTTTGACAAAATGGAAACATTATTCAGATTAATCTATAGGTGTTAATCTTAATGATGCTGTATTTCTTTTAATCAACTTGAACAACTTCTTTGGTTCAGTAGAACCTTGTATCGGTTCACCTTCAATTGCATAACAGTAATAAAATTATAATCCAATTTCAAGGATTTCAAACATTAATAAAGGAAACTCTATTGAATATTAAAAAGTAATCAAAATTGGTTGATAATTTTGTATAAAAATTAATCAAATTGGAACGTGTTTTTGAAAGTTGCATATGAATTACATAATGCTTGTAAACAATTTTTTAAAAGAAATAGTACAGATAGCAAAAAAAATTGTTTGTAACTATGACCAAAGGTTGGACGGAAGCAATTAATGCTATATTTTTATAAGAAAAATAAGTCAATAAAATACTAATTAAAATTTACTGACGTATTATTTACAAACGTAGAAACTATTTTTAAACATTTTATAACAGAATTTTTTAAATGAAACAATTACATAAGAAACTTATTTGTTTTATTGTCAAAAACAATAATAAATAAAAGCAGTAAATTATGGACTATAATGCAAAAGAAATTATTATATTTCTACATTTTACTTCAAGTATTAGGTGTATAAGTTAATTTTATGCCCTTTCTTTTTTATAATTTAAGATTTATTTTTAAAAAATCATGGCAACTCCAATTATTAAAATAATCTTTATTGTTATCATATTTTCGCGCCACTTTTCAAATACACAAAAGCGCGCGAAAATATCAAAAGTTAATAATTAAGAAAGTGTAATACTAGATGCACCAAATTAATCTGTATACCTAATAAAATCTATTACACTACCAAAGACACATGTAAAGTAATGAAAATCTATTGTAATATCGCGATAATTTATTTCATAAACGTAAAATTTTAAAATCTTTCATTGGTTAATAAATTTTTTATAACTACATTTAAGTCAACTCTAAATTAAATCTGTATCAGAACTAAATCATAACCAAGCAATTATCAGAAATCTACTGTCTTTTATTAACCCTTTGACTGCTATTATGCGTCCATAGTTCGTTTCTTGTATATCTTAATTATAATCGAATGAAAGTTATCAAAGCATGTTACACACCAGATGTTATCATCAGATTATAATGATGCGATAAAACAATTTAAAAAAAAAGAAATAAATTGAGAAATGAAGGGGGAAAATGATAAGTATTATTGACTTAACCCTTTCAATCATGGCGTCCTCATATGAAGACATAATATAAATGGTTGGGGTATCTAAATTTGGTGAATTTTACCGTTTGTAAACGTTGTCCTCATATGCACGCGTTACACCCCCCTTGAGGACCTCCGTGGAGGTATTTTATACGACTGAGAAATTATAATTTAATTCAAAGAATTGTTTAGCAAAGCTTCGCTCTTTTTTTCTTTTTAAGAAAAAATAACTCGTGATCGAAAGGGTTAATTCTTATTTCGTAAACACAGGACATTTAAGCCTAAAGTACTCAGCACTCAAAGGGTTAAAAAAGTTCTATTTGCTGTAATATATGTAAACCGGCTAATACCAATGTAATACATTCTTTTGATTTCATTTCCGGACAAATAGATTCGTCAAAATAGGTATAGCACATATGGATGTTTGGAACTAAGAAGTGGGGAGGGGATAATTTCATAATTCTATTAAAAACCAACATATGTTTTAAAAAAAATTATTTAAGTTCTTAAGTCAAATTGACTCAGTTCGGCAAACTAGTGTTAAAACAGCATTAGAAACTAGTTGTATCATTTACGAATAAATGATTTGAACAGTGGATAAGATTTGATGTTGATTGCAATAAAAGTCTACTATAAAAGAACCGATCAAGCGTGCATACACGAAGATTCACCGTCCAGTTGTTTTCGATTGAAGTAACTGAAAGGTTCGATCATGGCTTCGTTTCGTAGCACGCGTTGAAGAGACCATGGATTCCGAAGGTCAAAGGTGAAAGTGAGCCGAGAGAGGAAAAACAGCTGGCTAGTACGAAGTCAAGAGCGAAGAAGCAACTCGGCGCCAGTTGAATGGAAATTGGCGCTTCACGCACTGATTCTTACGTAACCGAGGCATAGCTGGGACTCTCTTAACTATCCTAATTACCCGGTTGTCCAGCGTGGAAACGATTCAAACGCTAGCCACCGACTTTGCTTGATTGTCAGCTGTCTTCTCCTTGCTCGAGGCGAATTAACCCTTTGGCTACGACTCCGATGGACTCGTAACTTTACCTTTATTCATTGCTTTTCTTTCATACTATATAATTCACGGTGTCTACTTTAATACGAAGTAATGTTATCTAGATATATCTACATTAAGCTTTTCGATACTAAGAGCGGAGTGAAAATTTAAAAATGACAATTAATTATAAAAATTAATTATTGCAAATAAAATTATTGGGAACATACATACAAATTGTAAAAAAGATATTGATGAAATAATAAATATTAATGAAGCTCTGATAACCCTCGGACGGCGGACCATGGAGAGAGCCCAAATTTTAATTTAATTCTGTACTCCATATTATTTTCATTTTCTAAATTTTATACTGTTCTCTTTCGTTAAAAAATTATGTTTAACTTTAGATTAATATCCTTGTATATGTTTTTATAAGTTTGGGTCTAGATTGACCTCACTGCTGCTCGTTAACAAATTCTTTTTTGTACGTCTAATAAGTAAACAAATATTTTGCCAATCAATCATTATGATTTAAATCAATATTTTATTATTTGTTTTTCAACTTTTCAGAATCCTAATAAATCTTTTAGCAAATCAATATCGTTCTACCGTCACTTTTGAATGTTCGGTAAAGAATGTTTTTTTAAAATGATTGATACACTGATATCAGTGAATCGATCATGATCGTCCGTACAAGAAAGGAATCATAAGATTCGTTGCAAAAATAAATAGCACATGATCTCTTGTTAACCTTATTGTTTGAATTTGCAGTATGCTACTTTTCGTAACGATAAATTGACCTCTACGACAGGACTTAATACACATAATGCCTGATGTTCTTCAATTGCTCGTATGCCGGCATGCTATGATATCGTGACATCGCGGATGTCACGTGGACAAAATAGAAGAATACGATGTCGTTGTGATTAGAATGTTGCAGCCAAATATTCTGCTAAACTATTAATGTTTATGTTGTTATTGTTAATAATATGCTTGAATCGTTGTGTATAATTAAACGATTTATATGCGCCGAAAACATTAAAATAAACTAAAAATCAACTTCTCCAATTCAAATTTAAATTCTATTTCGCTCCAATAATAGAAATATAACATCAGTAGGAAAATTCAGAATTTACTTTTGTTTATTTAGTAATTTATAAAGAAAAAAAGCAATTACTGTTAAATAAAAAGAGTTAATATTTAACTTGCCTTTTTGTAGACAACTTTTAATTTCAAATTTTGGTAATTAGTCTAAGTTTTCTTTGTTAATTCTTTTAAAAATAAATTAATACTTGTTTGAACTGGTTAAGTACAACCTAAAATGGCCAATTTTAATTTCTTAAAAACTCGGATATTATTATACAACAAACAATTAATATTAACTGAGTAAAAAAAAAAACAATAATACTAAAAGTATATAAAAATTTCCATTGTTTATAAGGAAATTTTCTTTATTATTATTTTATAAATGATAACTAATTTTTGTGAACACTCATCACTTGTTATTTTTCATGCAACGGATAGATACTGTGATAACACTGTGTATTATTACAGCAAATAGCACCATTGAAGGATTATCAGTAAATTAATAACAATAATTATTCATCGGTATTTCTTATCACTTCAGCAGTTGTTTTCCAGAAAACTTACAACTAATAAATATGTATTTATAAATTTTCATTCTAATGATATGTACATCTGTCTTATATCACTTTGTATACACATTGAATAATCGACTTAAATTTATTAATAAGAAATCCATGTCAGAAAATTACTAAAATAGCTTATCACTATCTAAAGGTGAGCGATTTCATAATAAAAATAAGGTTAGGTTTATTATTATTATATTATTATTTAACCAAGTATAGTCAGCCAAAAACACAATATAGCTAAATAAGTAATAAAATAACATTGCCTGCACTCAAATATCTATACTCGTCAATGGTATTAAAAAGTAAAAAAATGGATCTCAAATCCATGAACTAAGGCCTTCTTTAACATCTAAAAATTAATAGTAAAAATTGTAATCCATCTGATGTTCCTTTTATTGATAAAAAAAAATTTAATATTTTTTCATTATATAATAAATTCCCTAATATTTACAAATTATAAATATCAATTTCTTCAAAATAAAAATTTTGAGAATTATCATTATTTATGTATCATTTAAAACTTTAATATATATTAGTATAAACTCAAAGATTTATTTTCCATAATGCATGGTAACTCTCGAGCACTAGAACGAATGGTAGAATCTCTTTTCCCTACGCTATCCCTAAGGAAGCCTCCATACTCGGTTCTGTACGTATCAGACGAAATGAATATAAAATGGTCATTTATATCGTACGGAGTGAAGAAACACCCCTAAATAGATATACAATGTTTATCATTAATATAAAGTTACTATTTTATACTTTCCTTTGTTTTCCACTGTATGACTCATCGTCAAATAATAATCTAGGTCACTAAACCCCAAAAACAATAAATAAATTGAAAAAAATATTAATCATATTTAAAAAATTCATCGAGTCTAACTGTGATAGGCATGAAGTTGAAATTTATCGAAGAATTAGTTCGCGATCGATCTTAGGAACTCGTGAGTCGCGGTCGGCATACGTTGAAGAGGATTTTCAAGGCACGACTTGCTCGAGCGGACAAAAGAAGCAGGCACAAGGAGAGGCAACGAACGTTTCGCTTTCCGACGCAGAAGAGCGTGTCACCCCTTTCGAGACTTGGTGCGCTGGTTTTTCCCTTTGTTGACGTGACCACCGTGCGTGCGTGAGCGCGGGACGAGAGTGATTGTAAAACGCGATGACTAAGTGCAACGTATGATTCAGTGTCTTGATAGCGAGTGGAAAAGATGGCGACACGACGTGTAAAAACCGGGCTCCAACTTTCAGATTCGATTCACTGCACTTGCCTCGTTTACCAGCTTCTCTTTCTTTGCTTCCTGAAACCGTGTCCAATGACACTTTTTACCGTGCCACCTTCTCGATATTTCCTTCCATCGCATCGCGAGAGAGCCGATCAAGACGAATGCAATTTCGGGATACGTATCCTTAACCAGAGGAGAAGCAGAACGAACGGAGAGCCAGTTTTATATGCAAATAAAAGTATGCCATTCGAGAATCCAAGGTTCTTATTGGAAAACAGCGAAACGAACGTTAATAACTGAATAAATATGAAGCATGACACGGCGTTTATTCATTCTCAACCAGTCCCGCGTTTCAAGTATTCAATTTATTTTCTCAGCTGATCTAGTTAACGTACACCCACACCTCTATCTATACGTTAGGATTGGCATAAATATTTTGCATCGCATTGATATTAATATAAACATTGATTTTTGTCTTTAAAATTATTTTGTTTGAATTAGCTACAGTCTTAAAACTTTTGAGATTACATTCTTCGGTTGGACTTTAATTTGTAACACACAAAATTATTTATTTTTTATATTTTGATATTAAAAATACAAACTTTAACTTTAGGAATTCACCTGTTCAGAAGTTATGCATGTGTAAAAAATAAAGCCTTTAGCGTATTTGCGAGGTTAGGTTGACGCCATATTGACTTCTGTTTATAATCTGATTCAGGGGCGGCGCGAGGCAGGTTCAGCGCGTTCGCCGGAAGCCGGCCTTGCGTTTAGAAAGGCCCCGCGCGGTCTACGAAAACTCGCGGTTGAAACCAATAAAAAATTTTCTTCGATCATCCATAATCCAGGACCGGTTTACATCTCTGGCTATTCTTTGAATAGAAAGCGAAGTAGCAAACTCAATCAATTTTGATGACGTAATCAAAGATTTTGCGGCGAAAAAAGCGAGAAAAATTATGTAACATTCATCTTACAAAAAATATATGTAACATCCTTTGTAATTATAATAAATAATTCCTTATTGTGAGATTTAAGTATAGGGTTTGAATGTATATTTTGGCCCCGCAAAAGGTCACGCCAGCCCTGATCTGATTGGTCCGCGGTTACCCGCCAAACTGAACGCTATGTATACTTACGTCCATGGATCGAATTATGGATAGCAGCTAATATGGCGTCAAACTAACCTCAAAACTATACTAAATACGCTTAGCTTTGCATATACACAACTTTTGAACTGATGGATTTCTAAAATTAAAACTTGGATTTTTGAATTTTTCCTGTCGAATACTACTAAAATATATATAAAAAAGTTAATAATATTGTGAGCTCCGAAGCAAAGTTCAGCTGAAATGATATATTCAAATAAAGGAAAATTGAAAGAAGAAATTCCGAAGTACACTTCTGTATGAGAAGAAACAACGTATCGCATTCAGTATTTGTTTTACACTCACATACGAATACCATTGTTTGCTTTATCAGAATCAACCTCCTGTAACGTTTCACTGCTGGTAGAAAGTTAAACAGTTTTCACAACCTACGCGTTGCCCACTCACGGTTCCACGAACGTATTGTTTGAAACTTTTCCTTCTCGTTTCCCCTGCTTTTCCATACTAATCGAATCTGATCGTAAATCAGGCTGCACATGAGAACGTAACGAATAAAAAAAAAAAAAGATCAGCTATGCATAAAATGAATTTATCCAGTCAAGGATTATGTTACTTCGAATAACCTGCTTTCGATTTAATAATGAAATCACGGTAACAAGGTTCACAGTCAGCGAATAGAGATCTGCTCTATTGTATTCCGTTTCACAGAAATATTATTTCATCTCGTATAGAAAATGAGAAATCCGAAAGTTCACATCGTTTATGAGATTCGTAAAATTAAGTAACGCAAACGTTCACATATGTGACGATAAACTTGTTTTTTTCGTTAGAAATGAAACTTTGTTTTTATCTATAGACAATTAGAAACACGAGAAAAGTAAAAACTTTCAACTATCTCACGCTTTGTTTATTAGTTTTATGAAAAAGGCCTAGAATCACGTGTTGAAAATTCGCTGTAACATATTGCAAGCACGTATGTTTATTATTCATTTACGTGGAAGAAAAAAAATGATGTAGTTTCATGGACGTTAAACATATTACAGAGATTGCTATGTTTATCAGTAAGAAATGAAAAAAAAAGGGAGGGGGGAAAAGGTTCGCCTTAGGCGGTTTGAAAAATGATATTTTTCTGATTGTTGAGAAAATTGTAGTACACATTATTCATCGTGTATCGAGGGCAAGTCACGGTTCAGTCGTTTGTTCGTTGCGTACAGACACGATTTACATGGCTACATGCGAGCCGAGCTTAAACCGCTCGGGAAACACGTTAGCCCACAATCAATGTACCATTCAGGCTGCTAACGATAATTCATCAACGAGACAATGCAAAAAGTTTGTCTGTTGCAACGCGCTGTAACGCTAGTTCGTTAGTTGGAGCGGAAACAGAACAGGGATATCAAAATAACGAATTAATTAAAAGGATCAGATATACAGGGTGTATACTGTTCTCCTTGGCTTGATTGCTCTAAGGAACATTTTGAAATATCCGTGAAAAGAGATAAAAACATCTGAGAAATAGTTAGAAGAAATGATTTAAATCTCTACGAAATACATGTGCATGTAAACTGGGGTGTTTATGTCATTTCAAAAAATCTAATATAATTCTAGCATATTTATAAAAATTTCTACTACATTATACGATAGTTGCGTGTGTAAAAAATTTGAAACTTTTATTTATAAAAATTATTGTTTTCAGAGATCTATTGCCTCCAAAAAATTTTCTTATATAAATAACTGCATTACATACTTATTTTCTTTATTCGTTTAGTTTTCCTTTTGAAAATTTCGTTAAGAAATTGAATTGAATTGAATTTTATTTAAATTGGTCATCTTTGATAAATAAAATGAACATTGCTGACCTGGGTATACATGCTTTCATTATTTCAACATGTTTGCTATCACTTATAATAAAATATTTGCATATCTTTATTCATGTAACAGCTTTTTTGTATGCTATTCAATTTACATGTGCAAGGACAGAATAAGATTATAAATAGTGTTTAAATATATAATTGATTTAAATTGTTTACCGAATTATTCTATCGACACTCTCTAATGATATGATTAAGTCATTCATATATTATAAATATTTAAATATACTCGAATAATGACCATTTAAAAATGATATTGGAAACGCAATTATTTTTGTAAGTTGTTTTTAATTTGTTACAATTTATAATTGTATTTTCTATCGAACCTTTAACTTTTGAATGAAATCGAAAAACTACAAATAATCTGCTCTTGTTTCAATATTTTTACATGTTTGCAATTGCAATTATGAGTTACATCATTTTATTCAAGGGAGTTCATAAAATATTATATTATTATTTAATAGTTATTAACAAAATTGTTTTCAAATCTAAAATTTTTAAAAATTAAAAGAAACGCTTTTTAATGGTACAAGTTAAAAAATTTTAAACAGTGTTTTTAATGAAAAATCCTTTGCTGAAAAATTTTGATAACATGATTGTAAATGATGTCAAAAAAATTACACTTTCTCATT
This sequence comes from Osmia lignaria lignaria, assembly GCF_051020975.1. Lineage (NCBI taxonomy): Eukaryota > Metazoa > Arthropoda > Insecta > Hymenoptera > Megachilidae > Osmia > Osmia lignaria. The sequence continues at coordinate 5,480,745 of NC_135035.1, forward strand.
GAAAACCAAATCATGTAATATGTGATAAAACCATTCAATTTATTAGTTTTATGGCACGCCTTGAACTTTGTTTTGTAATTTCCATTTCACGAAGCTCATTAAATTTTGCAACAATTAACCAGCAGTAAGCAGTTTCGAAAGATCAAAGGTCAGTTGCTTGTGATTTTTGGGGCAGTCTTATTGCATTGCAAATGCGCGGTAATTGAAAGCAGTCAAGTATATTTCACTTAACAATGCATCTTTTAATATTACCATAGAATTTCAAAATAAAGAATAAAAATTTAGAAGGAACATCAAATAGAATTGTATGTAAGACATAAAAAGTTGGAGAATTCATATTTAAACTATAAACCATTACATATGTTTAAAAATGATTAAAGGAAGTGTCTTTAAAATCATAAAATTAGAAATACTGAATTGCCCAAGTATTATATATTTCAGAAAGTACGTTCGGTTTTTCCCACAGTTCACAATTTGGTGTGCAGATGTTTTATTGTTTTACCTGCTTTTATGATCGCAAGGACAAGAAAATGATAAAATGAGTCGGTTTAAAAGAGAAATGAAATTTTAGTAAATATATGTATTTTTAATTCATCCAACTGATTAGCACTTCTGATTTGTTTACAGAAAAATATTAGTTAGATAAAAATTAGTAAAACAATGATTACGTAAAAAGAGAATATAAATCAAATAAAAAGTCTACAATTGTTTACTCCTAAGGCACAGATTTCCATAAAAATAAAATCCATATTCCTGTTTACGTTAGAAAAGTAATTATTAGAAAAGTAATAAAGAATGAAAATTAATCTATTCAAAATTCAATTATAATTACTAAACTTTAGAAAGAGTTGAATTTTATAATAAATCACAAAGCTCAACGTTACAAAATAATAATAAACTGAATAAATATGTATATAATAAGGAACACTGTAAAATTTAGGAAGTAATATAAAATACATAATTTAATTAAAACTATGGCTCTATCTATGGTCTGCCCTTCGAGAGTTAATGTATTATTATGTCATAGAATTGAAGAATGCATGAATATAAAGCATAAATAAGTATAGAAATTTAAAAAAAGAACACTCTGTATATATATATTTTTATTTTAAAGTCTCTGTAGTATACACATAGAATCGTATTTCTTTGTTTAACTGAAAATGGCAAAAGCTTGATACGAAATACGAGGATTGTATCGCACAAAGCTGACTCGACGATACGAGCGTTATTTCCTCTCTGTTGGAAATTATGTATGCTGTACTAATTGTCTATACCATTGTATTACGTTTTCTACCCGCTATCAAATGTAATTTTATGTAATGGACTCGCATTGTGCCAGAAACTTATGCAATTCGCTAAATAATTGTACATTCATATTGCACAGAAATCATACTGTGCTACTTTGAATTTGAAACCGCAGAATAATTAATATGATGTAATCAGTGGCTTTAATTATTATTAGAGTGCGATAAAAAAATGAATTCTATGGATAACACAACAAATATTAACTGTATGGGATTTTTAATTTATTACTTAACTAGAAAAAGATGCATAGTAGTCAATTATTCAAATTATCCACCAACCATTTAATAAATAAAAACTGAATATATGTTATAATAATTATAATTATGGATACTGCAAATATAAAAAATTAATTAGTATTAATATTTCAATAATATAAAATTGAGAAGTTTTCGAATTGTACAAATGAAACGACTATAACTATAACATAATTACAATTTTCTATAACTGAGTATTAGAATTTAATTTTTAACCATAGTGTTTTATTATTAAATCATAATTTTTTATAATGTATTTTTTAGCATATCCAAAGAATTGTATCATTCTTTTGCTTCCAAGTCACGTACAGCTGTGTTTAAATTGCCAATCTGAATTTAACCAATATGCAAAGATTTACTTGAAAGTTTAACCCGTTCGTTACAGCAAAACTGCCAACCGTTGAACGGTACTCGGTGCCATAAGCGTACATTTTCCGCGCGGACAGTGTCTGGCGGTAAACAGAGTTTATAGTCGCCTACAGTATCTATACAAAGATCGTTTCATAGCAAGCGACCGTAGTTACCTATAATACAGGGTGTCCCTAACAATTTGTTCATTCATTTCAAAATAAAGAACGATTTTAATGGAAAATCGAAAAAGTAATTCATTCAAATTGAATTTTTTTGAAATTCAAATGAAATTTGAATAAAAGATACCCACTTCAAAATATATTTGAAATTAATTTTTCTCTTACACTGTCAAAATTGTTTCAATTTTTTATAAATCATATATTTTATGTTAACATATCCTCGAACGATAGATCGTTAGAACAACAACATTTTGAATTTAATTTTAATCTTTATTGATCGTCATTTTCTAAGCTTTAAATTATTTTTTGGAATGTGCCAAAGTTTTCCATTAATTTTCAAGATTGATCTAACATCTGCCATTCTACGATTAAAATAATAAAAGTATTATTAAAATTAATTATTCCTTATTAATAATATGTATTTGTTATTCTCATTTGTGTTTCGAAATTGTAATAAAAAGAATCATCTTTCATTTCAACAGATAATTTCTTACCTAGCTGTGTCCTATTCATGAATCACAATTTCAAGATCATTTCCAGGTCAATGGAAGGTCATTTGAAGAAAACAATCAAACATAATAAAGAGCTGCGTACTTTCCCACGCAGTTTTAAATATAATAAAACCTATGAGAATCATCGCTTAAATATAAACAATTTTTTATTGCAACAATATTCAATCAGCTATTAATTATGTTCAAATATATTAAAAAAAGAGGGTATAATAGCATGGTGCTGTAATAAAGCAATTTAAAACTTCTTTAATAGCTTGCTATTTACCGGAAGCCTCATGTTCTATATTATGATTATTATTACTGTATTTTTACAATAGGTAAAATAAGTTGAAGAAAAAAAAAATAATCAGCGATCTTTAACAGGCGTAAAAATAGAAAAAATCTTTTCCTTTTTCTCTTCAATAAATGACACTGTTGCTGTGACTAACGTTATTTATGACTTATGCATGTCACGTGTACTCTCGCTTTTTTTTAACTTTCTCAAATAAAATGCCAATATTCTTCAAAAAAAGTCGATGAATAATTAAGGCCATGTTATTCAATAATAAACTATAATTGGATACACCACAAATTAAAAGAATAATAAATACATAATAACCAATTTAAATTATAATATTGAATTCATCATATTTGAAAGTGGTAAGTATAACTTCCATACCATGTAAGTGGTATAAAGAATATTTATAAAAAAAGGCTGCATACTAAAGGGTATAGCAATATTTTGAATTAAAATAAAGTACAAAACATTAGATATTTTAAAATATTAATTGATGAAAGTAATTCACATTATTTTCAGAAAACTGTATTTACAGAAACCATTCTTTATTTTATAAAATATAATTTTAACTAAGCTAGTGTATGGATTGACCTGCTATCTGATATTGCAAATCTGCTATGTAAAATAATATACTATAAAATTCTTGTTTTTAAACATTTGTAACTATAAATTTTGTTTTAAATTTAAATTTGTTTTAAACAATAAAAAATATTGTATTCTAGAAATTTATTTAAAAAAATTATATAATATTGAAAATTTTCAATAGAATATTTTCAATTTTCTAGAATAGAATATTTTTTATTATTTAAACCTGTTTTTCAAAATTATCCTTTCTATCAAGTATGTCTACCTACATTTGTATATTCTACTTCTATAATTATTTGATGAATCACTATATGATCTTGCTTCTTAAACAAAACCACTGTAACCGCAACGAATATTGTACTTCTGCACATAAATATTCGGAAAGCACATTATCATCAGCGGTGCAATTCAGAGACACCTGCGAAACAAGACGAAATAAGAATACACAGGGGACGAGTTGTATGTCGCACACGAATGATACAAACTATCCTTGCAGAACAAAGAGCCACCATATGCGTTCGTGGTACACGAAAATACCAAGTTATGCAGAAGTCGGAGTCGACTCCTCGTGAAATACGGTGCAACGAATGCTGAACAGCATGATTCAGGAGTCGCTGCATGAGCATCAAGACTTTCCTGCGCATAAAGAATCGAACGCGTGTGCGCGCATATATGAACACAATCCCAACAGACGCAGGGTGCTGTTTTCACGCTCCCTTGCGGTTTTTATTCTCCTCCTTAGTTCGTTCTCACCGTCGACGCTTTCGCTCAAGTTTATTGGCTAATGAGAATAGGAGAGACGGTACGCTGGAAAAATTGCATTTCGCGTTGCTGCTATTTTCTCGATGTTACAATATTTAGACGTAACGTATCCTACTAATCGCGTTCATCTAGGCGATCAAAGATATACAAATACGTTGATGAGCACTTGCGATTACGTTATTGTATTCCGCTTCGAGTACCAAGCCGCTTCACCTTCAGAATTTAATTACTAAAATTAAATAAAGCATATAAGGTCCTCTAGATTCATTAAACAAAATATAAAACATGATATAATAGGTATTTTTAAAAATTCCAAAAATATTATTTGGAACACAGTGACTTTTTATCATTTTAAAACTTCCATTTCATGGAACGAGTACTTGAAAACGCTTTAAAGGGGCTACTACGGGAGGCTAAGAAAATCCATCTGTGCGAAGGAACCACATGTGCCTGTCCTGCGTGTTTGTAAAAACCATGCGGTTCTGTACACATGGGTGAACAAAAAGGGTGCGCGCCATGTTTCCAAGCTGCCTTCGCATTTTCTTTCTTTTCATTTCCACGACTTTTTATTCCTTCGACCCGTCCGCTTTTTCCTCGTTACCCTTCCTGCCATTTTTCATAGAAAAAAAGGCGAGAGTACGCGGGAGAGCAAGAAAGAGATAGACAACCAGATGTCTCGATTCTATTTTCAGTTTTCAAACCGTTTCTTTCGTTCTTAAGCATCATTAACTGGAACTTTCGAATTATCGGATAACCGTTGCCGTTTAAGAAGTGAAAAATAATTTTGTGAATTTCGAAGTATTGTAGGCGTCGAGTCAGCAAGAAACGAGCAGCGCTCGGCAAAATATTTTGTGCAAACGTTGGTAACAAGAGATGTGCAACACTGTAAGCGGTTTCAATTCGTTCCCAAGGTTCTCCTTGAACTAACGTACGATGTTATTCAAGCGTATGCGTTGCAGTTGCAAAAAAAATTAATGACAATTAACTTCCGGTCGCAATTCTATTAGCGTATAGGTTAGGTTATGTAGTAGCGAATGCGTTGGTTTTTCTAAGGAAAATGGTGATGGAGGGGAAAGGGGTATCACTACTCGCGCGTAAACGTTTATTTGGGGAAATATTATTTAATATTTATTTTGTTATTAATATTTTACGAAACTGGGTATTTTGGAATCTAAAATTTGGATTCTAGAACTTTGAAACTTGGAATTTTTGAATTTCAAGTCCTAAAATTTAAATCTTGGAATTCTTTAATTTATACTTAAAAATTTTGAAATTTGAATCGTGAAATTTCGAAACCTATATTTAGAAGTTACAAATTTTGAATTTTGAGATCTTAAAATTTAAATTTGGAAATTTAACCTTTAAATTTAGAAATTCAGAAACTCGAAATTATAAAATTAAAACGTTTAACCTCGGACCTTAACATTTGAATGTTATGATTTAAAAATTTGAATTTCAAAATTTTTTTTATTTCTTACTGAATAACAGATTAACTGAATAACAGCCTTTTAACCTTTCTAAAAAATATCTTTTAATTTTTCCCTGCACCAACAACACGACTTCCATACAACGGACGAGCTTATAATATACCTTGAATCGGTAGAAATTCATAACAATTTATATGCGCAAATGCATCGTCATCTCGAGGGGGAACGGTAGCCAAAAGGGAGTAAACAACGCAGTTTGCGTGAGGGAATATCTTATCGATTGCTCGTTAACAAGGTTACGGATTCTCGCAGACCATTTTTGTTCATGTAAACCTGTGCCTAATGAATTCCATAATGGGGATAATACACGTATCTCTCTATTGTATCATAAACGCCATAATTGCAGATTTACGTCAACAAAGAGAAAGTAAAACATTTTGCCTCGTTCTAACTAACGCTACGGAAACATTGTCCCCTCTGCTATCGCTGCATTAAAAATTACTGAATGACTAAGGCAGGTACAGTTAATGGAGACAACAGTGACATAATGAATCGTCAATAAATTTATATACGACAATATTACCATTTGCTAATCATTAAAAATATATTTTAATAATTTTACAATAAAATTTATCTGACGAATATTTTTTAATAACTATAACGATACAAGTGCTTACTAAGCTACTAGTGATTCATACTTCCTGTTTTCTGCCTTTACCAAAGTTCAAATAATTTATAAATAGCAAGGTTGGAGAGAAAGAAAGAAGGGAAAAGGGGGAGAGAGAGATAAAGCAACATCCGGTACGTGATCTGTCCTCCTTAGCATTCAAAGAAGTCTTTTTTTTACCAAGAAAGGCTGGCTACGAGAAATAACTAACGAAACATGTCGATGCACATGAACGATAATGAAAATACTAGCGATTACTTTCGATGTCATTTTACCTAACTCCACAAGGGAACGGTACGCGTGATTTATTGCGAAAGTAAAAAAAAAAAGCTACTTAACAACCTAAATAACCATAATAAGGTAAAGTAACTTGGGTAACAATCGGCCTATACCAAGAGATAGATTGCACCTAGAAATCCATAACACGTTGTTGAAAAGAATAAAAAAGAAGCTTTACTTAACACACCTAACGCGTTCAACCAAGCAGAAAGTAGTATTTCAGCAAACATAGTTAATACTATACACCTTAATAGTCGGATCGACGGAAAATAGAAATAAAATATCAAATTGCTAATAGAAATGAAAATTTCATTTCTAGTTTTAGAAAATTTCAAGTTCATAACACGATTCGATTTTTTCTACCATGATTTTTCTTTCGATGACCTATTTTTTTACCTGGCCGTTACGTACAACCAACCAGCCAACCAACTTTCACACGTATTTTCGTTTTTATAAATCACGGTCACTCTAGCGTGCCAGTTTTCCTTTCGTTGTTAAAGAATATAATTAATCGTTCGTTGGAAAGAAGCAAAAAAAAAAAAAGAATAACAAGTCGTTAACAATGAATTCATTATTCCGGTCAGGCAGCGGAACACAACACAATATCTCATTCGAAATAACTATCCGATGCACGCGGAATACTTATGCATTCGCGCCTAATCACTATTCTTACCTTTCTTTAGAAGGCTTGTGTTTTAGTAATGCAACGCCTGCACGCTCGACAGGCACACCTTTCTTCGAGACTCTCGATTCGATTGCACCGCGATGCATCGACTTTATTCAGAATATACTGTAGAAAACCTAACTAACTCTTCCGGTCACATGATGTTTTGTCCAATGTATAATCACTTATTAACACGATTCACCCGATGGGCGTAACTGGGTAAGGGGCAGAGTGACCACTTCATTATTCTAAAATTCCAAAATTCTAACGTTCAAAAATTGCAAAGTTCCAAAACTGAAATTCCAAAATTCTATAACTACAAAATTCCAATGTTACAAAACTCAAAAATTCCAAAATTCTATAACTACAAAATTCCAATGTTACAAAACTCAAAAATTCCAAAATTCTATAACTACAAAATTCCAATGTTACAAAACTCAAAAAAATTCCAATGTTCCAAAATTCTAAAATTGCAATGTTCCAGAACTCTAAAATTCCAATGTTCCAAAACTCAAAAATTCCAATGTTCCAAAACTCAAAAATTCCAATGTTCTAAAATTCAAAAATTCCAATGTTCTGAAATTCTAAAATTTCAAAATTCTATAACTACAAAATTCCAATATTCTAAAACTCTAAAACTGCAAAATTGTAATGTTTCAAAACTCTAAAATTTCAAGATTTCAAAGATCAAAAATTCAAAAATCCCAAAACTTCAAAATTTCAAAATTCCAAAACTAGAGTAAACTTGAAATTTGAAAATTAACTATTCCTATTTTCAACAATTAGTTCGCATGGAACACTAATGAGCAAAGGAATAATTTAGCGTATCTAATAAATGACCAATGTAAACACGTTTTCAACAACCGACAATCACTGATTAATAGTCATTTCGATCAACTCCAAATAAATGATTTCACGAGTTATGAGCACATAAGAAAAAGCACTTTCAATAGTTAAAAATCCATTATCCGTATAATTAACTAAAATTTGATAATTACTGTTGTATTATAAAAACATCATTACATTTGCACTGCTTTCTAAAGCTATAAAACATTCCATCACGCTGAAGCATTTCTATACGATCTTAAATTGATTTGCGACACTACTTATACCGTTCATTAATACTATTCTTTTAAAAGGCGTCTCGAAATCTCATAATCATCTTGTTTACGGACCATTCATGAAAGAAAGAAAAAACTTGGCCTAAATCTTCCGGTGGACCGACGGCGTGGAAAATTGAGCATTTTTAATTGGAAAGGTGGATGGTCGAGTACATCAAGCGTGAAAGTGAAACTGAAGAGCGTCAAAAGTAAGCAAGCAAACAAACGAGTGAAAGAGAGAGACGAAGCAAGAAAAATATTTCATGGCACTCTCGCTTTTTCACGTGTGAAATGTGCTTTAATCCCCTCGACTTTAATTACTTTCATAGCTTATTTCAGTGGATCTGGAATCAGTTAGAGAAAATTTGAACGAAACGATGGTGCTTTCTATTTTCATTTTCATATTAAAATATATTTATAATTAAAAATCACGCCGTTATAAAAAAATCTAATTCAGAATATAAGGTAACATCAGACCCCAGAAAACGAAGTAAAAAAATATGGGACTATTGTGGAAACTTTGTAACTTTATAACTTAAAAAAAAGCACCATATTTTTTAACCCTTTCCTTACTACCGTCACCAAAAGCAAAGCGTTTATGTTTCAAAATAACAAGCATAGAATGTAAGCACCTATATCAACAAACTTCTCGTTACAAATAAACTTTTATTTACGTTCAAATACTAAGTTAAATAATTTAGTATAAAAATGTGCAAGTACAGTTCCCGGCAGAGGCAACTACAGCGAAGGGTTTAAACCAAACCTGCACCTTAATGAGATGCGTTCCTCAAGTCAACGAACAGGGTCAAGTAATTTACGATGGGATGCCAACTGTGCCGTAAAATCAACAATTTTAGGGACAATGTGAACGCAAGGCTTGATTCTTCTCGCCCCGGCATGCTCATTAAACCATAACAATATTAATTGCGTTATCATAAATCCAGTCCCACAGTGTTGCCGTTTTGAGGCACTTTAGCGTTAAATTAAAAAATAAAAATTGCAAATATAAAATATAAGTTGGTCAGTTACACTGGACATAGAATTGCAAAGGATTAAAGCAAGCATGGGAATTGTGAACGGTGCATAAGGAGCAAGGTGTATGGTGGTGGTACCCTCCTCCTTCTCCGCCTTCCGAGGCTTTTGTGTATCCAGTTTCTTTTCAGGAATATGGGAACATTTTTTGAACGACTCGTCCAAGACTTTTTGCATGGAACAACCCCAATAGGGATGGTAAACGAATCTGCGTCTGATAAAAGAATAAAAAGAGGATTCCATCTGCTTCAGCAACACGCCAAACCAGCTTTTTTAACGGATTTTTCTTACATATATTACAAAATATTCTATGCCACTTTACAAAGAGACATTTTGCAAATAATTATAAGAACTAATAAGGTGAATGACCCCAAGGTGATCAGATTCACAGCTACGCGATTCGAATCGTTTTTTTATGTACAATCACGTTAAATGAAACCATTTTCTTTTTTTTCCAGAAATATAGGAACGTAGCTTTGAAGGAGGAAAGAATACGTCTGAAGACCCCGAAGTGTAATTGGTGAATCCTCTCTGATAAACGAGCAAAAAAAGATATGTGCACCTGGTAAATAGATGGCTAAGAAGCCAATCAGTGTAAGTCAGTTACGCGTATAAAAGGTAGCAGCTTGAAATTTCAAGTGGTCGTGTGAACGAATTGCTGGCAGAGTTTCAAGAGTGTTCCTGACCAGTATAGAAACTAGCCACCAGACTGTCATAAAAAAACAATGGAAAAAACAATGGAATTCATTGAAACTGCAGCGGCATAATTTATTTCACGAATACTTTCTAAAAATAAAAACGATGGAGCATAAAACAGTACATGCTAAAGCTGCACAAAAATGCGTTGCATGCCTCTAAAGCCGCCTAGCGGGTTGCAGTCCCGGAATGCATTTGCATAGATAGTTCACAGCCATCTTAAACAGTAACTCAATGTGATAACCTTTTAATAAAATTTATTTTCACATTCTCACGGCAGCGCGAATGCATATTACCCAGGGAAATTATTCTGATACCGATTATTTCAAGGTAACTACACACCATGCGTTCTTGTCCTTACAAGTATACCCAGGAGCCAGCCATAGGGAGTTCGGGAAAATTCTCAGTAAGCCAAAATTCTATAACTCCAAAATTCCAATGTTCCAAAACTCCAAAATTTCAATGTTACAAAATTCTATAACTACAAAATTCCAATGTTCCAAAACTCCAAAATCTCAATGTTCCATAACTCTAAAATTTGAAAATTTTATAACTACAAAATTCCAATGTTCCAAAACTCTAAAATTTGAAAATTCTATAACTACAAAATTCCAATGTTCCAAAGTTCTAAAATTTCAAAATTTCCAAAAGTCCCAAGGGAATTTGGGACTAATTAATTGAAATTAGGGCCCGTATTCTACAAGAGCGCCCATCGTGTCACTAATCTCCCGATAAAAATTTAAGTCCCGGTTCCCCTGGGCATGCAGCTAATGCGAATTATTCTTTAAGAGGGAGCGACAGAAAAATCTTTATTGCAATCACAGGAAAATAATATGTGTTTGCCTGTTCTGTATGTTGCCATTAGGGTGATGGAGTTTTGAGATAGAAGAAAAAGTGAGAAATAGGAGAACTAAATAAAAAAAGTGGATAATATGCTACAATTAAGATAATTAATTAGTAAGGTGCAAGGACCTAGTACTTAAGGGTGCTCGAGGAAGCAGTTATACCTGGGAAGAGGTGCAAGACCGTTTCGCCATGCCTGGACGCTTCGACATCAGCCGGATGGTTAATCCCCGGAAAATTCTATTTTAAAAACTCTTTCAGCCATGCAGATTCCATGCAGAAGTCGACGAATGGGTCGAAAGCTTCTAGAGACTATACAAAACCATTCACCGTCTTTGGCCATGTCTATTCCCTGCAGCGGACACTCCAGGATATTACCCAGGGAAAAAGAGACGAAACTAATCCGAAGCCGGTCACCCGAGGGCGGATACAACTCCACTACCTCGTCTCTGAGACACACATAAATTACTCAGGGAAATATTGTGCAAATTCATGTCCAGAACCATCTCCGTGTAAAAGCGGTTGCTTTTTTTCATGCATAAAAAGCGAAATGCACGAACATCGAAGTCCCTTCCCATTCACCTTATGGCTCTTTTATGCGACAAGTTCCTTTTCAGGAATATAAGTAGCAGGTACAACCGATGTCCCTTATTCTTTATATCATTTTAATCTAAGAATAACGAAAAAGTTTAAAGCTTTGTAATTATTATTATAACCTAATAGAAATAACAGGGTGGACAAAGTTTGCAGGCAGTTTCGCTTGAAAAGGAAAGCAAAGTACAGGAACAACGCTCGAGCCTGTTCCGGTCTACAGAGTTTTACGTAGGACCAGTTTCTTTTCAGAAATATGGGAAATTCGGGGCAACGTAAAAGAGGCAGCGCACACAGCAAATAGCACAATGACTACATTACAGCACTGACTTGGTACTCGAGTCCACATAGAAACCGGGCACAAAGAATGGTTTCTCTCCTTCTTTCATCTCTGCTGTGTATCTCCCTTTCGTTTCTCCTTTCGCGTTCATTCGCACGTTTCAATTTCTATTTACTATCACACAGACGCACCGGCACGCACACTCGCTTGCTTTCCCACTCTTCTAATTTCTATTTTTCCATTTCTAACCATCCATATCCAGTATTGCCTCCTCCCTTGACCGCCCCGCTAGATTCGCTGGCTCGTTTATCTTCGTCTCTCGTTCTAAGCTTCTCTCCGTTTAGCCCATGCTCATTCTTCCACTTCCCTGTGCCGTTCAGTCCGTCCTTCTCTCGCCAGCAAAGCTGGCGCGCAGATGTCTCGCTCTTTCTTTCCGTCGTAAATCCGAAGCAACAGGTTCCTACACGCTGCTTGCGGCTTGCATTTACCGAGCCGCTTTTTGTTGCTGCTGCCGTCGGTGTGTGTTCGACACGTTGCACGCTCAGGGCGAGGTTTCCACTTTCAGAAAAATCCAGACCGAACGATTCTACAGGAAGGGAGAGACCCGATGCTTCCTTCGACGTGTCCTGATCACCGGGCTCGGACCAGCCTTCTCAAACAACCTGTCTTCCCTCGCTATCCTTTCGCGTTAAATAATTTACGTCGCCGCGACGAGCGCTGTCGTCGCCCCATGCCGTGTCCACCGTTCTTTCTCAACATCTTTACGTTTTATACTTTATGCTTCCGTCTATTTACTCGCCGGACACTTATTACGAGGCATGAATAAATTTCGGTTTAGCAGATGAGGGAAAATAGGGACAACGGTTCGTCGTAGTGCGAGAAAAATATTACATTATCTAATATTCTATCGATATATTGGCTATATAAATACTGTTATTTGCGAGCCGTTGTAAATACTCGTACAGCACCGAGCATCCTAGACTTTTCTAGAGAAAATGGCAGTAGAGGGAAAGAAGGTTTATTCGGAAAAATTTCAATATAAATAACGCCTCTTTATGAATGAATACCTTGACTATTATTATATTTCAGATTTAACTATGTATGAATAATTAATTTTCATATTTTTAATTTAAACCTAACCCTCTGCTGACAATAGTTTTTGCCAACAAGGCCGACATTATGAATTTTTATTCCCGGGCTTAATTTTTATTGTTCCAGTCTGTACAAAAATCTACAAAAATTCTTCTAATTTAATATACAATTATTAGTTCCACGAAATGCTTAACCAATTTTTAAATTATAAAAATTCGAAGGCAAGTTTCGCCTGGCCCTATATGACCCATAATGCCGTGGAAGGACTTAATTATGAAATTTAATGCTCATTCAAATACTAAGTTTACAAAATCAGTGTTGCAAGAATTACGAAAGGTACAGAAAATTGTTAAGTGTTTATAGAAATACCAAGCAGGGCAACAGAGTCAGGAAGTCAGGAGAGACAGTAAAATTTATAACCAGAGAGAAAGAAGTAGCCAGAGATTATTTCCTGGAAGTAGATAAACCGAAATGGTTTGGTGCACGAGAAGAGCGTATACAACAAACGTTCCGGAGGAAAGGAAATATTTATCTAAATACCAAAGTCCAAATTTTCGAGTGGCGCTTTTGATGGCCATCGACCACGAAAGTCGAAAGGCTCTCTCGATCGAACGAGTTTCGAAATCGTCGAAGAGAAATTGCCGAGGAAAGTTACGAGCTGGTGTAGCTGAAAAGGAAAGAAAGGAAAAAAAAAAGTCACAATAAAACTCGAACGTCGCACCATTTGCCGCACGAGGCCCGTAAACAATGACGATCGGCTCGGTGTCGCAGTTCTTTTCGTCGCCACGGAATAAATTCGGAGACACGTTTTCCCTTTTAAATTCGAATTTGCTGCTTTGCCTATCTGCGCTCGGTAATTCGAAGCAACAGGCCGCCCTATCCGGGCCAATCGTGACCGAAGTAAGCTAATTAAACTTCAGACCTGAATGAATGCTTGATTCACTGAGAACGAACTTTATAGAACGATCAAAGTATTTTTATACTAGCGAACGTGATTCTGCACACGCCCACGCGTTTCTTGTTCTTTTGGCTCGGTCAATTAACCACGTTTTCAGTTCAATGAATTATCGATATTGTACTTTAATAAATATTTCACTCATTTTTCTTTGGAAATCTATATAAATAAAAATTAAATGCTGTTCGTTGGTAAGCGCGTCACTTGAGAACGGCTGGACCGATTTGGCTAATTTTTTTTTAAATGTTCGTAATAGTCCAAATAAGGTTTTTAGGGAAAGAAAAATTGGAAAAGTTGCCCGGAAAAATGGAAAATTCGGGAAAAAATAAAAATGTTTTTTTCTACGGCTGGACCGATTTGACTAATTTTTTTTTTATGTTCGTAATAGTCCAAATAAGGTTTTTAGGGAAAGAAAAATTGGAAACGTTGCCCGGAAAAATGGAAAATTCGAGAAAAAATGAAATTGCCTTTTTCTATGAGATTTTTGTATGAACTAAAGACCATAACTCACGATTCGAACGATGGATATGCGTAATTCTTTTTTTTCTCATTTTTACTTCTTTTACACATTTCCAATAGCTTTTCACAAATTCACAAAACGATCACAAATTTATTGAAATTTAGACAGGACGTCTGCCGGGTCAGCTAGTTATATATAAAAATTGTTATTAAAATTTTATTATTTCATAAATAACAAGTCATGGTGCTCAGTATTGTCAATGCATTTTCTAATGGCAAATAATTCTATTTCCACCGCAGAGCAATTTTTAATTCGTTATGCAAGAAATCTATCGTAACAGTAGGATGTTATTGCTCTCCAAACCGCGAGAAAAATGAATGATTATACAGTGGAAAGATAACTACGGTCCTGAAACCGTACCGATTGGAAGTCACGCCATACGTGCGTATATTTATGGAATAATTATTATTCGAGAGGAAAACGCAACACACCTGTGTAACTATACGAATTCTTATCGTCGAAATGGTATAATAATGCATACAGAGGAAAGGTGGACGCAAATGAAATTATCTCCCTGCTTTCTCGTAATGCGTATAACGTATAGCATTTGTATTCAAATTAGAAAATATCACCAGATGTGATACAATTTCGTTTCGATATTACTTCAGAGAAGTCTTTGATTTACACGAATATGTAGGAGGACGAACGGTTCCGTAATGTTTGTAAAACGCGTTCTAAGAATACGAGCACACGTGAAGCACGATTTATGAAAACTGGTTGGATGAAGATGTAAAATGGAATATTGTGTACGCGAGCACGTTACATCCGTTAAAAAATTTCTGTTAAAATAGACGGTTTAATGATGCTTCAAAAAAGGGATTATGTCAATAATCTTAAATTTTAATATTTTTGAAAATAACTGAAATCATCTACACCAATGTCTATGTGTTTATTTCCATTCTTTATTTATGGAAAATGTTTTTTATTAAATTTGAATTATCACAGTAATTATAATGTTATGTAATTTTACTTTTATAATTAGTTCAGAAATATATTTTCTCTGAAAGTCACAAAATTAATTAAAAATAATACTTTTCAGTAACGTACTTATATTAGCAATATTATTTTATTTAATTTTCGCTTTCATAAAGGGTTTCACCCAGTATGAATTTTTTTATACACAAATATATTTCAATCTTGCCACTAGTATACAATTATAATAGAAGAGTAATGGGTCAAAGTGACCCTTTATCCAACTATCGCGTTATAAAGTATCCTTTTTTCATGAGTTGACTAAGATTTTTATTTTTATCATAAAAAAATTTTTTATAAATTTTAATATATAATTTCTAAATGAAAGGGTCATAAAAGTGAAATTTAGAAAATGAAGGCAATTCAAGCTTTTTCCCTGATCCGCAGTTCACAGGTTAATAAAATACACTTTCAATCTTATCAATTATCCATATCACAAAAGCAGATTTGAAATATGATTTTTTAATTATTCAACAATTACGTATCTTATAGATGGCGTCGCAGAAGAATGTCGAGTTTAGTAAACTGAAACGTATATTGTTTTTGTACCGTCTATAATCGGAAATTTTAGAAGCGAACGACGCACAATGGAAAAACACGAAAGCCGCGTCAGTGCGAATTCGGTTCGCTTCAAACAGGTCATCGCAAGTTCGAGCGAATCGCGGTGAGCGAACAACCATGTTGTCCACACAGAAATAACTGACAATCGATCAACCATACGCGAAATCAGATTGTATATATCACGGTTGAAAGGCCGAATACAAATGGAAGGATTAGCAAAGTTTATCGAACGACAGACGTTTACTGGGACAACAATGAGGACGACCTCTGACGCGAAGGAAAAAATAAAATTCGAATTTGTTTTCATATGAATCCGACGCTGAACCGTGAACTTTCACTCCTATCCGTCTCGATGTGTATACGCGTATAAAGGGAAAAAAAAAGAAATGTGAAGATTTAGAAATCTGAAATATTATTCAGAATAGATATTTTTTTTTTTCTCTCTTTAACTTATCACTCTTATCTAACCTCTTCGAGTTTGCAAAAAAGCTTTGCTCCACTTTCGACCGAAAGTTCTCGAAATAAATTCGAAATCGTTACACTGAGCAGATGCAGAAACGAAGGCGATTTAAAGGAGAAATTTCTTGAGGAGTAAATAAACCTCGAAGAAAGCAACTACCACGCGATCGAAAATAACACTTGGGTCTTGAATCGGTATCTCCCATACTGTTGCGCGCCAAAATAAATCTCACTATAGCCGCTAGCGAGTCTGGTTAGACTACGTTTGTATTTCGAGCAAGTACAATAATTTATTCGTCAAAAGGAACGAGCGTTCGTTACGCGTCTTATAGCCACAGATTCTCTACTATACGCTCTACACCGTACTCTACCAGCTCCATTCCATATTTGTCCGGCAGTGCAATAGACCGTGGCAATCCGAACAGAATACGTACCAACACGGTCGCAGAAATGTTTGCGCCACGGTACCAGCGAGTACCAGCGAATATTACAACCGGCGCGAGAAAATTCAACGCTCCTAACAGTGTTTCTTAGTATCCGCGGTGCCACGTGCTGAACAGCCATCTTTGCACCTATCCTACCGCTTATCGACGAGATTCTCGATTCTTCGAATCGATGGAAAACATGTTCGCGATAAGGTAATCTGTTAATAGAAAACGATCCCTACAGATAACCGGTAATTCATCGGCGAAATACACGTCACGCATCGCCTGATTCATAACAAAGTTCAAAACACTTGAAATATTAGGGGTTCCAGAATATAAGTAATATATGATAACGTCGAACGGTCGAAGAAAGAAATTATGAAGATGTGTATTGAATAAAACAAAGGACGAAACGATCGGTTGACAAGCGAAGAGAAAAAATGTCTTACCTTAAAAAGATGCTCGCTACACTCGAACATAGGGGTGCTCATGACGGCGGTCGACATGTTCCCTCAGTTTCGCACAAAAACACACTGGAGCTAATAGTAAACGTTGCGATCCGGCTGTGCTAGCCTTCCTCTCCTTCGAGACCAAGGCTATGTGCGTGGTACCGCACGAAAGACTGTGAGAAATTTCAAAAAATACCGCGATATATCAACTTCAGTGAACACAAAAACTGCCACTCCGACGATACGCTCTCGTAGATTTACATTGGAAGCACACCCGGTTGATTCTCTGAACGTACGAGATCAACAGAAACGTGGAGTCAGATTCTCGAAATCGAGCAATTCGAATGAACAACCGAAGTGTCTCCTTTAGCGTTGGAACAAGCACGTTGCTCTCTTGCTTTCGGCCTTCTTCCCTGTTCAGCTTGTCACGTGCAGGGTTCACCGTGCTAAACGAAAGACGATTTTCTATATCTGCGTGTGTATACCGGCTGACTGACAGAGTACGTGCGAGAGAAAACTTGGCACTTTTTCGAATCGAAGAATCTTTGTCGCGACACCCGTGGAGAGGGAAACTTGAAAGCTCCCGTCAGCTATTTCCTTTCCGTCTTAAGGAGATCTAGCTCGCTGGGCCTCCGAATGCGAACTGAAGATGCGTGCGTCGGCATGACGGTTCGTGAGACTCGAAAGGCGGCACCGCCGGTTCCGCCAATCAGAGCGCGCGTCGCTGCCGGCCATCCCCACCACGTATGCGCGTCTACTCTTTGAGATTTGGCAACCCCGCCAACTCGTCGGACCAATCGTACAAAACATATTTCGCTCGTTCTCTCGGTACCAGCAACCCTTGGTCCATGGATTTTCGAATCATTCTCTCCCTATTCACTCCGATCTTTCTGATTGGTGGAAATTTAGGGTTTAGGGCTGCTTGCTAACATGGCTGCCTCCCACCCTGTTCAATAAATTACGCAACATCTTTTTCGTGTAACTCTTACAGATAAAATATTAAAAAGTAAAACTGCAAGACGAGTTTTAATCGACGTTTAAAATTGTTTGTTCTTGTTGATCGATTTATCGGCTGAATGTAAAGCTTGTTATTTAAAAGAGGCATTTGTAAAAAAACGTAGTATTATACTGTTATCAGTATGTATACTTACCAGTTATCTCGTATTGAAGAGAATAAAAGATATCGGCACTTTATTTTATGCGTATTTCAAAATTGACAAAAAATAAGTTTGTAGGAACTTTGTACTGATAAAACTAATATCGTTGCCCAGTATGTTCTAACGATAATCGAAACGATCAAATGTTTTAAATCTCAGTACAAATAATACTTGAAATCAAAGTAGCTTCCAACAAAGATGTTGTCACTGTATTATTATTTCCGAGTAAATTTATTCTGAGCATGTCAGAGTAAATTTATTTCCATAATGTAAAATCAAATTTAATACTTTAGATATTTATTAAGAATATTAAATATACTTTCTTAAATGTTTTCTGTTTGTATAAATTGATAACATTAAATACGGTTCTACATATTTTATAATTATGTAAATGGTCTGAGGACGTCGTAAGTATTTCAGTTGCGGTATCCAACGCATTGTGATCCGATAGCCTGAGCGTAGTCGCGCGATAGAATACCGAGAAGAGTCGTATGAATGAAATTGAGCTTTTATTCATGCACGATGTAAGTCGCTGATTGTAAATAACCATCGTCCACGCATTGTTAGCATTTGATTATGCATCGATCTCGATGTGTCGTAACAATATAACATGCCGATTCATGGTAATGCAAAAAAAAAGCACTTTTTTGCAGAATTTCAAACACTCCGTTTTTCATATGGATGATATAGAAATTTTATGGAGCTCAGAAGATCATACAGAAAAAGAACATGGTATACTGATAAAAGCGAAACTGCAATTCATTGTTGTCACCAGTGAACGTTGAGTATAACGTTTCACCAGAATCTTTAGTAAACAATGCAAAGTATTAATTACTATGATACGTATCATGACAAAGTATAAAAATTACAAGTGCAATTGAAAAATTGTAAGATTCTCTAATGATGTGACAAATGTATTATTTAAGAAAATACTTGTTTAACTTTATTCAGTTCTTCAAAATATCAAAATTAAAAAATTATAAACTAATTGTTGATTAAGTATTAAGTACTATGAAACATATCATGACAAAGTATAAAAATTACAAGTGCAGTAGAAAAATTGTGAAATTGTCCAACGATGTGACAAACCTATTATTTAAGAAAATACTTGATTAACTTTACTCAATTCCTGAAAGTATCAAAATTAAAAAGGCTTAAAATGAGTAAATAACTATAGTGAAATGAAGTGAAATAATGTTAAATAATAATTATAAAAAAAAAACAATAAATTTCTATCCGTAGAAAAATAAAACTATTCAACAAATTTAAATTTTCTTTTTTGTGCTCCAATATCTATTACATAATACAAATCTTATAGAGTTTTTGAGAGACTTACCTTTCCAAAATAATTAATGTTTTTCACATTTAACACATTTGATGAAGTCTCTATATAAATAAACTATATTTAACTTTCATTTTAGGTGAAAGATTCTGTAAATTCTGTTTAATATATCAGTATTAATTTCTAATATATCATAAAAATAAAGTGTGTTTAAACAATCAATAAAGATGGATGTTTTGTGACGTTTTTTAATTTATTTTAAAAAGTAAAGCACTAGAGTAGAATTAAATTTACACGGCACGATAGAGCAGACCTTTCTTTTAAGACAACGCTCACGATAAGTTGCAACATGGATTTTTGTAAAGTTAGAAAGTGAAATAACTTCCTGGTTAGTGAAGCGCCAACAGTGGCGCTCAACATTAACGTGGTCATTTAATATGTATATTTATAAGTAATGAATTCATCATTAAAAATAACGAAGAAAATCAAGTTATTCGAAAATAACGAACAATCTTTTTATTGGAATTGTATAAATAATTAATTTGAATGATAAAAAAAGTGACTCAATATTCTCGGACCACTATATTTTATTCCAAGATTATTCGCATAGAATTTTGTTTTATTTATGTTGCCATTTTTGTTTTATGTTAATAAAAACATAAATATTGAAACGTGACAAATATGAATTATGTTCGAAGTGAATTTTTCTACAATAACGTATTCGGAATGTAAGAGTTTATATAATCAAATTACTATTATGATATAAAATAATGATTTTTGTATAAAATGAAAGGAATTGAAAATCATTTTTCAGTGAAAATTATTATTTTGAACAGAAATGTGTTAGTACGATATTAATTATTTCATTAATAAATAAATGAAGTATATTCAATCAAAAACTGTATACTAAAATTAAAAATTTTCCACATTTGAAGTTCAAATTTTTATAAAAGTTTTTTGTTATACTTCCACAAAATAATAAATGGAAACGTTCTTTTGTAACAGATTACTATACACTGTTAATAAATGATAACTAAACAATGATAGATATGTGTATATTGTTATTAAGTAACAATTAATTATTAAAACAAAGTACAATACAATTATCTATATTTATATAAATTCAAAATTGATTTGACCCTCGGACAGCGGACCATGGAGAGAGCCCCAATTTTTATTTAATTTTGTGTTTCATATTTTTTTCGTTTTATAAATTTTAAATTGTTCCTTTAAAAATGATACATTTAACTTTAGGTTAATATCTTTGTACATGTTTTGTAAGTTTGTGTCTCGATAGATTCAAACTCCGGTGTTCAAGGACTAAAGAATAACAAAAAGTCATAATAATTGTTTTAATAATTAATTTCGATTAGTTTAAACAACTGTTTAATATTACATAAAATTCAGCCGAATATTTTTTAAATTTTGAAATAAAAAAGCTATTTGACCTAATTCTAACAAACGCAAGGAAATATATATATTGTATTAAGTTAACATAACTGTTCACATTATAATTCCTTATAAAATTGTAGTTATTATTAGTTAAACAATTTTTACACTTGACAGAATCTGTAAATACTAAAAAAAACCTAAAGAGGATCGCAATATTAGAATCGAATTTTATTTTTCCCTTAAAATTGAAAGAATGTTCCATTGAATGATTAGAAGAAAATTGAATTTCACCTAATATTGAAACTTTTAATTATTTCCCTGTATAATAAAACTGATGTTAAAAAAGCCTACATTAATATTTGTTTGAATTATATTGAAAATGAACTATTGGTAATGAAAACTGTCAATGTCAATGCACTTCTTTTCATTCACAAATCGATAGGGTAATTTACAATGGAAATGGAGATCTCAGTTCGTTCATAGAACACATATGTTCGACAAAGCACCCGCATATACCAGGCTGATATCTATACGTGTATGTAGTTCGGCCAGCATAACGAAAACTGACTCCCATTAGTCGTCCTACAACCGGCATGTAGCTTCATGAGAATCTGTTTGGGGTTGAAAACATTAACCCTCTTCTCTATTAGGGTTCTATCACGCAGAGACCGTCATCGGCCCGTATGTTATTATGGGAAAAACCGTCACACTTCTAATTGAACAGAGCCTGATTTCTAACTGGTATCACACGGTACTCGTTATTACACGATGACTATAATCAGATAAAAGAAGAATGGGACTTTTATTACATCTATAAATCGTGACGTGTTTGTACCGGGATGTAAATAATAGTAGGTATAAATTGAGCTTCTATGAATTGAGTCATGTATTATTCAGCTGGTACAAGCCCAGGTTTGAAGAAAATTTTATTTCATAATATTTTGATTGTTATTGAACATGAACTTTTAGTTTATAGTCAATTTTTATTCGAATAAAAATGGACTTCGCTTTATTTTTATAATACAATACGTGTTCGATAATTCCCTGCATTTCGTGGTCGGGAGAGGGGCACTTAATAAATAAGATACGAGGAATTATCGAGCGTCAATGGCATGCATGCTTTCTCCACAGTTCTTTTGTCTCTGTGGCGCAGTTAGACCGAATCCACACGATTGGTCGGTTCACGGTCCAGTAAAATATGATACAATGTAAATATATGAGCATATTCATACTCATATGAATGCTCATATTTTCCTGGAGCATAATTGGACTTGTCGCGACCTGTTCCAACAATGTGTATAGTCTTTTGTTCCAACGCCGGTTCGTCATCGATCATTTGGTAATTATTTAGAGGGCACCTCGGATTTCGATGATTTTTAAATATGTGTGTTGTAGAAATCAACATTTTGAACAACTTTTTCCTATGCATATAACCGCAGCCCGGCCTTAATTTTCGAAATATTTTCGAAAAACTGTCGAAACTAACACATTGAACTCTGTCTATCCGTGTGTGTCTGTGACAACGTACGCATTAGTATGGGGTCATCGCTTTTCTACTGTTTCTGCAGGCAACAGCACTGCGATCGATGACCAATATATACCTTGTGTACTTCTGTATTTATGATTTCAACGTATCGTAGCTATGATGGCAGCCGGGAATTTAATATAGCCTAACCTAACCCAACCTAATCTACCTAATCAGTGAATTAGGTTAGGTTAGGCTAAAGTAATATTCTGATCGTCGTCAGGCGACCAGACACACAAACTGAGATTCAAAATCATTAATATTAGTTAAATTTGATTTTTAAACCCACCCGTTATACAGGGTGTTTCGTTTGAAACAGGTCACCTAAATATCTCCTCTATCTCTGAAAATACAAAAAATGTTTCTGACGTAATCTAAATGCTTTCAAAAGACAAGTCAGATGGAAGAACCGTTTTTTATAAATGGTAATTTTTTAATCGTTTTTTTTGAGGTCACTCGTGTTTAAATTTTAGAGTCCACGGTCACTTCAAGGTTGTGCTATTAAACATCGATGAATGCACAATAATATTTGCTATAACATACAACAACAAGAAATGTGTGTACATACGTAAAAAACACGAGTGACCTAGAAAAAACGATTAAAAAATTACAATTTATAAAAAACGATCCTTCCAGCTGATTCGTCTTTTGAAACCATTTAGATTACGTCAGTAACATTTTTTGTATTTTCAGAGATAGAGGGTGTCGGTCGCTGTGCTGCTGCCTGTAAAAACAGTAGAAAAGCGGCGATCGCACACCAACGCGTAAGATGTAACACGGACGGACACAAACAGGCAGAATTCAATGTATTAGTTTGGACAGTTTTTCGAAAATATCTCGAAAACTAAGGCCGAGCGGCGATTATATGCATAGGAAAAAGTTGTTAAAAATATTGATTTCTACAACATATTTAAAAATCATCGAAATCGGAGTTGCCGTCCGTAATCTAAATAATTACCCTTTGTTTTATTCGAAGGTTATTTGAATAATGTCCAACTTTGACAAGTTCTATTGTTTTGTTTGAAACACTAGTGTCGTAAATAACCTTTATTATCGAACAATATTTTGAACTAGTAACACGTAAAATAATTCATTAAAATTCATTAAAGAAAAATGGTTGTAAAATATAAAGATGTTTCTGTTTGAATATTTTGCAAGCATTTCATAATTAGTAAATATATTCTAATTATCATAACACTTGAAATTATAGAAAGATTAATATTTACTATACTATACTATACTATTTGCTGTATAATATTTGTTACATCGAGTGTTATTAGAGTAATAGTTAAAATCATACAAAAGCAAATTTCATTTACAGAACAGGTAAATTGAACTGATATATAACTAATTAAAATATTGAGTAATGTTCAACCATCAAAACAAATAACAGTTATTTTATACAATATTATAAATAACCTGTGAGCAATGTTATTCTTTCATTTGCCAGGTGTAAATTATTTTAATGGAATCGAAGGTCGTTCAAGAAATGTAAATATCCTTCGACACAAACAGAAAACAAGTTTTAATGTACTGAAGAAATGTTTCATAACTTCCTGGCCATATGCTGGAATAATAGTATAAGATCGCAAAAAAGGGCTAGAAACATATAAACGTGTAAAATTTCCATAAATTTTACATGTAACAGAAAATTTTCTAGATCCGCGTTTAATCTTTTCTTACCTGAATAGGTAAGAATCCTTTGTATCGTAACCGTAATTAACTACGTATTGTTATAAAATTCTTTGGGTAATCCATTATCACTTAAATAAAGTTTTCAGGTCAGTCTGTGCAAACAATTCAGGCATTCAACCGTGGTCATTTTGTTAATCTCTTTATTACTGATACAGTAGGCACTAGCTGATTCCCCGCTATATAATTCCCTGTTAGGAATACGCGGGTATATATTCAATCCTCTGGCCTAGATAGCCAATAAATTTATATGTAGTAAAGATAAATAAAAAGCTAACTAATAGGGCCGGCCTTGAGATTTCGTGGGTCCGAGGCTTCACATATAGGTAAGACATAAAAAAAAGTACCTCAAATAAAATTTATAAAATTAACATTAAAGCTTGTATAACTAATTGAGATTTGCATTTACATCGATTAATATTCAAGTAAACATTACCCTTCTTGCATTCTTAGACGCAAAATCGCCTTATGGGGGCCCTGGGCCTAAGCAGACTAGGTCCAGGGCCGTCTCTGCTAACTAACTACTTTTCATAAACATAAGTAACTAACTATTTGGAAACTAATCAGTTACTAAAAAAAGGGACGCTCCTTTTATTTCACTAAACGTTCGTCAAGTGTATTTTGTAATGAACAAATAGTTTAAAATATGCATCTCATAGTATAGTTACTAATATATAGCATTAAATCCTAAAAATAAAACATAAATTAATATAATTTAGAAATTAAGCATTTCGTTTCGTTGATTGTTCTATTTTCTAAGAAATATAATTTCAAAAGTAAAATTATTTTCAACTAATTAGTTTCTTTAATTACTTTCGAAAAACTTAAATAACTAGTGGGTAATTAGAAGGTTACCCAAAATGTAATTAAAAATATCTTTCATATAGTAAATAACTTTGAAATAATTATAATGGTTTAAAATTTGAAATTAATAAATCATTAAAAATTATTTGTCATATCAATGGAAAACTGTGATAATCGTCAAATCAATATTACATATTTAATTTACTATGAAAAATTCCCCTGTAATTTCATTAAAATTCAATTGAAAACGTCATTTCTTGTAGATATATGTATTTACTTCCCATTATACATACAAGAGTAAAGTAATTCCATTCTGATCGACAAATGATACAATTGCCAGGTCAATGCCAAGTTTCAGGCTAATCGTAACTTGAAAAGGTTGGAAATTCCTGAATGAGAACGACTAAACTTCTTTTCAATGGTTCGTTGAAACTGTTACCGACCTCTCCGTAGTCCTTGACATTGTGTCTTCACAAAACCGTCGGTTTTGTAAAGTCTCACTTCCCACTCGCGTGACCTCCTGCCCGAACTTCCGACTTTCCCTTAGCAAAATGTCACTTCCTCTTTCAATTGGTATACGACGCCGTTACAGCTGTGAATAATTTTACAAAACTCAGTTCCGGTTTGCTTGAAAGCTACCCGAAAGAGGAAATAATATCTTGTAATCGTTAAGTACACGTCAACTAAACTTTCTCTAAAAAGAATGTAAACGGATTTCAAAGATTCTGCAAGTATTTATTATTAAGAAAATATGAAAATTGAAAAAATGTTTTGTGAACGTTATTTAATAGAAAACCTTTTGATGATACGAATAAATTGAATGTACCTACAATATTTAAGGATGCTAGTACGTATGAATTCTTAGAATTATTCCACTTCTTTATTATTTAAACATATTTATATGTTTATAATGTAATAACAATTTATATCATTTTATTCAGTAGAGTCCACAGAATTATTGCATGGAAAAAGGAACTGAATATCTGCTATTGCAAAAGCATAAATCATTTCCAAAGTTGAACACTTGCAATTTGTGTTTATGATTGATTATCTCAAAAACTAAAAAAGCTACATAAAAATGGTTCAGAGATTCGGATTCAGCACACAAAAATCTATAAGAATCACTTATTAAAAGTTACAAAATCAAATAACTATTGCAATTTATCAAATGTTGTTATAGGTGGACGATTTTCATTGCGAGGTTCATTTCGAATATGATCCTATTTGCAATGCTATATCTCGATTATTATTCAACAGAACCTCTTGCTTTTACACTATATTATGTAATTATTTACGTAGAATAATTTAATATGCACAATCAATGTATTTTATTTGTATTTATCGTTTTATTTAGATTATTTTATTTAGATTTTCACTGTGAGTCACTGTAAGTGTCCAATTGTTAAGTTTGCTTTATTTCTATTTAAATTCAAGAAATACTATATGAATCAATTCCTTGTGGGTAAGAATATTTTTTTCAACATCCGTGGGTAACCTGAGCTGTTTATATCTACGACTGATTTTCTATTGTTCTTGGCTTTCAAAAAATTTGAAAAAATTTTGGGATATTTATTGAGAGCTCTATTTCTTTGAGTCACATGTTTAAAGCAGCGATTCTCAACTGGTGGTATACGTATGTACCACTAATGGTACGTGAGAGACAGCTAAGTGATATACAGTATAACAATTTTTTATTTTTTATTGTTTGATAAACGTACAATATCAAGCATCGTAGGTTTCCTCAGGAAAAATAGCGATGCTCTCTCCCAGGCTTCCTCGGGCTCCCGCCCCTCCCCATAGGTGACCGCGTGAAGAATAACGATGTAGGGGGAGGGGTCCATATTGTATAGTCTGTGACCTCCCACTACATGCGTATGAACGTTTACGTGGGAACATTTGAATTGATATTTATGTTATTGTTCATATTTCTTAAATATATACTAAATTCTATAATATTTAATAATTTAAAATTATATTATTCTGTTTCTATATGACTTTTAATATTAATATCGTTAAAATTAGCATTTTGAGAATTCCTGCTTCCCCTATATCGCCATTCTTCCCAAATACTTTGGGAAGATACTGTACATGTAAATTTACCTTTTTTTTGAACAATTATTCTATTAAAAGCCAGAAAAGAGATCACAGCAATGTAATTACGTGTATAATTTTTCTTAAATTCTTAGGCACAGAAGACACAAAACAAAAATAAATATTCAGAAGGGGATTCGGACATGAACGAACCAGTTTGCCGACAAAGCTTACAACATTCAGTAATTAAAATGGGCAGAAGCTTTCAAGTACCTTTTTTTATTATTTGTTTATAATTATCGCATGAATAAAAAGGTCATTAGCGACCACGGCGTAATACAAAGTTATAATACAATAGTTTGTACATTCTTAATACATTACACATCAGATCATATATTAATTAGCCATGTGAATTAATTAAATTTTATTGTACATAGCTTTCAAATATTATTTTGAATAGAGTTATCTACTCTGTGAATGAGTATTTCCTGTGCATAGCAAGTTTCAAACTTTGCTGAAATTACAAATTTTTTTAGTATTGTGAGTAGCATTTTATATAAATGTTAACAAGTAAAATTTCTTCTAAAAATATTCTACCATACCACAAAAATAATTAAAAACTCTTAGTTAACAGTTTCATATTTATCAAATAAACATTGAGTTTGTATTAAAATAAATGAGGTTTTTCAATTCTGCATTTCATTATAGTTTTTAAATACTTATTGGTATTATCTAAATTGTAGCAATTTATAGAACTACTTTAAAAACTATGCATCTTTCTTTTTTTAAATGTTACATAGATATTTGCAAAATTCGAGTGTAAGAAATAATCAAAATTATGTGCAAATCTAGTAATAATTGAGATGGACAGAAATAATAACATTGTGACTACAATGCAGAAATGAGAGAATTGCAGAGTCATTAGTGAGAACAATGAAAGTATGAATGTCAGGAAGATTGTATGAAATATGACTAAAATTGCTCTGCTTTTCAATTATTCTTTCGCTCTGATTGTAGGGTACTCTCACAATTTGTAATTTCACTGTACTCTTACATTAGTTTCATTCAAAAACTAACACACTTTATATTTCATATTTTACACCAATTCGTTCGATAAAATTCTGAATTCGATGCACTTTTCTCTGGGGACTCTTACTTCTCGGCTGATGTTTAGACGACACAACAGAAGCGTAAAAACGGGTAGAAACGAGTTGTAGCGTGACGTCACGCTGCTCAGCGTGTGACATTTTCAGCATGGCATTTTCTTATTAGCCGGTACACTCTCATCTCGACGATTTCGCTTCTCTGAACAATCAGTCGTTCTTGCTTGAATGAAACGTACATAGAATTGAACAAAGCTTCTCCAAATATTCCGAACATCTTTTATTCTTTGATATTGGTTAATTTACAAGTTCAACTATGTTTTTTTCGTATATATTTCAATTTAATTATATTTAGTTACATAAATTCAACTTAATTTAATTATATATTTTTAATACCGTGGTATACCATTCTGTTTATATTGTACTGTTTTGTATAATAAATATTGGAATGATGATTGCAAATGAATTGAATTTGATTAATTGCAAAAATTCTAAATTCCATAAAATATTAACTCTGATGTACTATGACGGGGGTAAATTTTATCCTGTAGATAAAAATAAATAAAAATTATAAACCGGTAGTGTTGTTACATTAAAAAGATATGGAGTCAATTTTCACTTCATTCTCTCTTAAACGTTACATTTCTAATTTTTGGCAATTAAGTATTAAAATAATTACAACAAAAGTGTCGTTAAAGTTTTAATAAAAAGGAAAATATGTATTATTATTTACATGCCATATGAATTTCTAATTGTCAGTTATAAATCTCTTGCAATAAAGTTTTAAATTACAAAATTACTGAGTCAAACAAAATTGAAATTGTTAAATATTGCAATCCATCATTTACTAATTTATTACAATAACAAATCATAACACAAAAATAAGAGTAAAAGAGGTAAAAATTCGTTTTTAAAATTAATAATAGTTTTAAATAAATATCCTTTGATAATGATTTCAAAATTACCATGTTTCGCCCTTCTTCGAACCGGTGAATAAACCTCGTGAAATCCAAGGGAGAGACGTTATTTTCACCCTCCTGTAGCTGAAAGAGAAACAAAAGCAGAATGTTGGCAGAAAAGAAGCGTACTTTTTAACTGGTAACGGTACTCGAACCGACGTATGTATGTACATACACGATTTGTTCTGCACCGTTCAACGTTCGCAAGAGAACGAAGGGACTCGGACCTACTGCACAGGGTTCTGTTTAGCACGTGTACACCCGTGTCTTTCCTTCTGCACTCCAATAATAATGCATATATACATACGAAACGTATATACATCTGCTGGACACTTGGCTAACTTTTCCTTTTCTTCCTGCCTCCCTTTGTTACCGTATCCTGCCTTTAATCGCGGTAACGAGACGTCTCCCTCTTTTCTCTCTCTTTCTCTCTCTCTTGGCTCGTCTTCCACAGACAGACACTTTCGAAACTTTCGACGATAGGTTTTGTTCCAGTTGCTCGTTTCTTGTTCCGCACGGTGTCCAGATTGAATCGCTTTTATTTACAGCAGCTTACAGAAGAAAGTAGTCGAACTCTCGCGATGCAAATTTCACACCTATTCCATTACTCCTACCCAGATGTATCGATCTCGTGTCAGTCACGGATGGCGGATTCCTTTTCGCCCCATTTGAATACATTGGCCTATTATTAAATGAATGTATCTCAACCAGCGAAATTTAACTGTACCATTGTTTCGTTTCACCTTTTAACAAATGGTACGTGTATTATTCTTGCATTAACCCTTGACGGACCAAGGAGAGGGCTTCTCTAGAAATCAGATATTATTTTTCTCATCTCCAAAATTTCCAAAAAATAGCTTATTTTCACTGATGCTTGCAGGATAATTACTGAAGATGTGATTTTTGTTTGGTAAAGATATTATTAAAAAAAAGAAAGCGTTGATTAAATATAAAAGTTACTTCTGTTTGATACGGATTAGGGTTGATTTTCATTTTTTGGGGTCAAAAAATCGAATTTTTTTTATCTTTTCATTTGATAATAAACGATATTTGAAATCACAATTTTTCAACTGCTATGTGTGGGTGAAAAATGCTCACAAGATTTTAGAAAATTGCTTCCCCCTGTAAAATCACGTTTTTCTCAGTAACCATTTGACCGATCGAGTTGAAATTTTATCTGCTTTTACTGCTATGTATAACACGTATTTTGGCTAAAGAATTTTTTGAAATACGACTTATAGCCAGATTGGCAGCATTTTCTATATTAAAAATAAGAATACAAAAAAGTCCACGCAGTGCTAGGGTTGTATAATGTTCTCTATTCGGTACTTCAACATTCTCTTTGGGTAAAGTACACATTTAATACGATATTAGATGCTCTAGAAATTTGAAGTTGATAGCTGTAGTAGGCTCTCACAAGGGAATAGTCAAAAGTGGATGGTAGAGTTGCTCATCCAGACTATGTTTATTCGAAAGAGCATGAAAGAGGAGTTTATGGTGGAATTTTTCGGTGCCATTGGCAACGGGTTCAAAAGTTATGGGACTTTGAAATTTTCATATTTTTAAGTGCAAGTGCAAGTGCATCTCACATGCAATTTTCCCTGAAACTCATCTTAATTGTTAGTAAACATCATCTAATCATCTCAAATTCATGTCTTTGTCACTTTTACACTTAATTTTCACTTCATATTTCGATTTCTCATGTTTTCTAATCATGTGCACTTAAAAATATGAAAATTTCAAAGTCCCATAACTTTTGAACCCGTTGCCAATGGCACCCAAAAATTGCACCATAAACTCCTCGTTTCATGCTCTTTCGAATAAACATAATCTGGACGAGCAACTCTATCATCAACTTTTGACCATTCCCTTGTCAGTATAACATAACATTAGCTAATTTTCTGTGTACTGCAGTAAATACCCATTCGTCTTTAGAAGCAAAACGTTTTCGGCGGAAGTAAAATTGTATATTTACAAGAAGCGAAAACACAGGGTGTCTTCCAAAACCTGTGTCTCAAAATCAATGTACAAGGAAACGTACTAATTCATTTTGTTATCTACGACACCGTCATTCATTTGGTAAGTATGATAAATTAAATATTTTATATTAAAGGTACAGTAATAATGATGCAATTTTTAAACAGAATCATCGTTCAGATTTACTTTGTTATACGTAACTCATAAACATCGAAACAATATTTTTCATAAGTCTGATATATGGACATTTATATACAAAAAGAAGAAGTGTTCTACATATGTCACAAATTTACAAAAAGAATATATTTTTATTAACTTTTCTCAAAAGGTGTTTTCTTCTTTTTTCTCTTTCTCAGTGTTTCTTATAATATTTTAAAATTATTTAAATTATTTAAAACAATGAAACATCCCAATAACTAATTTCAATGAAATTTTGTCTGTGGTACCGTTTTCCACCTTTTAATTGCTCAGTTGACCAATTAAAATGCAGTTGGTTAGTGATTAATGATCCGGAACTCAAACGCACATATGTATACATACGTATATAAATATTCAGACTCCTGATGAAGCTAGCTGCAATGCTGGCGTCACGTCCGCATATTTATCCTGCTAAACACGGCTTAACCCTTCGCCTTATAACATCAAGTCACACTCGTCGTGCAGATTACAATCCAAATGCGAGAAGCACGAATCATACTCGCGCTGCGGGTAACAGTTAACTGGTTAGTTATTATTATTTTTCAATTTCTGTGCGGAATTTATAATTTAATAAATGCATATCTGTATTACCATATTGATTTTAGGATTTTTTAGGATTCTAAAATTTCAAAGTTCCAGAATTACAAATTTTCAAAATTGCAGAATTTCGAAATTACAAAATTCTGCGATTCTAAGATTCTAAAATTTTTAAATAGAATTTCAGAATTCCTAAATTCCTGATTAATGCGAGTTTATCATACTTCGAACCTATGCTGCTCTTATAATAGTTAGGTCTCAATGATCAAATTTTAATGACTTATTAATACATATGTAAAGTTGGTTTTGTGAAAGTTTGAGATTTTTGTGATGTGTCCCTTTTGAGTTATTTCAATTTGAATATTGCCGATTTTACGCAAATTACAATATTTAGAGGCTTGTAAAAAAGTAAGGGTAAAGATCTCAAACTTTCTCAGAAAATAGTCTCATGTGAAGACTTCACCCAAAAAAACTTGGAAGACAAGTCTTAATTTTTTCTCAGAAATATCTAGTTCTAAAACTGAGATTTTGTGCTATTACAATTTAGATTTTCAATTAGGTTTTTGAGCTATTTCTTTCAGAATAGACCAAAATGTGTGCTGAACATAAAATATAGTATGTTTCATGCAGATTAATGTGGCTTTTGTTTGAACTTGATATCTTTAAGAGCAAGGAAGTTATTATGTGCGAAATTGGCCGACACGCCTATGTAAGTAAAACAGCCGCTCAGGAAAAAATTAATCATCTTAAAAATAAATCAACCACCGTTCCTGACTGTCTAAAGGTAGTAAGACTCTGTGACAAGAAATAAAATATAAATAAATTTTACCAGCGGCTACCTCTGGGTGTTCTGAAATGGATTAACCTATTACCAAAATTCAAAAATTCCATTTTAAACTCTAAGAATTTAAAAATTTTGAAATTTCAGATTTCAAAAATTCTAAAATTAAAAAATTTTTAAGAGACGTGGTCCACCCCGGAACAAGGTCCAAGTTACGCTACTGAGTGTACCACAAATAATGGAATAAGTGAAAGAAAAAGTTGAAGAAAATTCTAATTAGCACCAATATTATACTAATTTCACAAATGGATTGCTTAAATTATAAAATGAAGCCACGAATCAAATGATAAATGAAATGAAAGAAATGAATGAATAATAAATAATAATTATAATTATAGCATGTCGTAGCTCAGACATTCATTTTCCCTGCAGCATTCAACGTGTCAAATCTTCTGTTTTATTTGAGAGATTATGTAAATTTGTATAGAGGTATATTTGTATCCATGCAAATTGCTGCATAATTATGACATTTCTAATCGTAAAAAATAAGAACCGCAACACCTGAAATGACATTAATTAGACATTCTGTGACATAATTGTTCTAGCTTCCGAGATTATGTTGTGACATAATTGTTTTAGCTTCTGAGATCAATAATTACATTTCGCAATCAGATAAACAACTTCGATGTTATTTTAACACGTTAACTGCTACAATAAAAATGAACATTTATTGTAAGAACGTATTGGAGTTCTAAGTATTAAGAATAGGAATAAGGTGGAGTGGGGTAAGTTTGCAAACGGGCCAAATGTATGTATCGATTATTTTTATAAAATCAGCATAATAACCAAAAGAGAAAAACAGGAAAGTATCAATTTAAGTAGCGTTGTTATTTTATTAATAATGTAAGGTAACAAATAAAAAATGTAAACTTTGAAATTTATAAATTAACTAAGGTGGAATGGGGTAAGTTCGCAAAAGGGGCAGTGTATATAACAGTTATTTTTATTATAATATGAGCGAAATTTCCCTAGCTAATATATAGTAATCTACTAAAAGTTAATATAAGCCTACATACAGGATGAGTCAGATAAAGTGTTACAAACTAGTATCTCATATCGATTTAACTTTTCTTATAAATTAAATGGCACGAAGTGCTTAATTGTATGGTGTATACAAGATTTTTCTAGAATAGCTACTATGGAGTCAGAATAAACCTACGTTGTCTTTTTTAAATGGAATGGTATACGAATTTCTTTTTATTTAAATAGCTTTTATCAAACTGGATAACATTTCCTTGAACCATTTTTTGATATTCTTCAAAGTTAACGATTTATGGCAAAGGGAATATTGAAGGACTCGAAGGAGAATTAAAACAAACGTAGTTTATCTTAAAATTCATTTTATTAAATATTGAAAATGACGACCACTTTACTTGTAAACGTGTATTTCTTCTTTCTACTTGAAATTCAAAGTGAATATTTTAACATCTTATTTCTGTCGATCTCCCACTCCCTAACGATCAGGTCTTTGGATGTTGCAGTCCTAGAAAAATATCCCTGCAGAAATGATCAAAAAGTCATTTTTAAAATGTTGCATTACTAATGATATAAATAGCATCGCTGGTGCAATAGTGAAAATGAGAATTCAAGTTCTGAAAGTAGAGATGTCGAAAGTGATAGTATATCTGAAGAAGATTCTCAATAAAGGTAGCTTATCATATTTATATTTGTATCCTATTTTCCAGTACTTATTATAAAATCATTTCTATTTTTATTTTTATTATTCTCTCCAATTTTCCAATTTTAAAATCCTGCTGCGACTTAAATTCGAAATAGTATGGTATATTTTGAATTACAAAAAATATGAACCATTTGAAACTACAAAAAAGCTATACTTAAGTCCTTGTTATACTAACGGAGACAAACAGCAGATGTAAAAAATATACTCAAAAGATTGTAAATCGTGTTTCTGTAAACGTTGCATAAACTAGTTAGAATGTTATTCATATCAGATGTCGTTGCATTCACGACCATTTCCTCCTGCTACAATGCAGCATAAATCTAATTTAGTCCGAAGATCCAGCAGATTTCATTTACCACCGGTCAGTTCCGTCAAGCCAGGTCGCATTGTTTACAAACGAATTGTTACATACAGAAAGGAGTTAGCAAGGTTGAAGGAGAGTCTGTTTGAACAGATAGCCGTGTATCGACGAAATCAGAATCGAATCGATTGAAATCAGAGCTGAGATCGTTCCAGGAATCGTTAAAGGCCAAGGCAACGACATGCAGCGAGCCAGGTAGCGATACGGGTAAATGGACGCTGGCAAACCGGATGGAGCGGAGAAGAGCAACTCGGGCATCGCAACCAGAACAGTAGCTTCCCCCGCGATAAACTTGTTATCTGCTCGCTTGTTTACGCGAATGTGAAAACTGACCTCTCGAAATCATATGTCGCGAATTATCTTCCCATTTTTATCTCATCTTGATCCAATGTTGTCTGCAGCCGAATAATGTCAGATCATTCCGTAAATAATGTCAGCGTAACGGAAACGTGACAAAAAAACGATAAAATATTATATTTCTAAGCAGGTATTCCGTTTATGTACGCTACCGTTCGAAAGTTTGGAGGCAGACGTAACGTATTGTTAATGTATTGGAAATAATCTTTCTTAAAAGAAAAATTGGTAATTGTTTACTATTTGTTAAAAGGAATGTTGAAAAAGGTTGCTTAAAAATGTAAAATACGATTAAAAAAGGTGTCACAAACAAAAAGCCTAGTGGAGGAGCGGAAGCCAGCTAGCCAATGGAGTGCGAGATAAGAAAGAGAGGAAAGGACTGAAACTGAAACATATTTTCTTATAAATACGCTCCAGTATTAGTTGTAGCCATTAAATTTCATTATTTTAATTTAAAATCTCGTGTAGTTTGAAAAATAGTATCAGAATCGATATTTAATAAAGAAAAGGTTTGAACTTTGTTTTAGAGGACACAAAATTATTAACTTTTTTGTTTGCTATTTAATAGCTTTTGATGCGTAGAATTCAAACATGCAAGTTTTAACTTTAGCAATTCAGTGGTTCAAAAGTTATACGCATGAAAATTGAAGCGTTGTTAATATACTTTCGAGGTTAGTTTAAAGCGATATTGATTTCTCTTCATGAATTGTTCAATGAATGTTGTTGCCAGCTGACAAAAGTATGTAAGTAACGCTTTATTTTTGGCGAAATAATTCAAATGTCGTTGAGAATTACTTTCATTGAGAAGTATGACAGACTCACACATACAACTCGCAATCTAGAGATCCACGGTTCAAATCCTTGATTCCCAACATTTTTTTTTCTTTTAATGATAATTTGTCTCTTTTTGAATAACTATTACATAAAAATTATCATAAAAAAAATAAAAAAATTTTTGGGAACCAAGGATTTGAACCGAGGACGTTCGAATTGCAAGTCACGGATCTGCTCTGTGGTTAAACACATGACTCGTAATCTAAAGGTCCTCGGTTCGAATCCTGGGTTCCCGTTTTTTTTTTTTTTTTTTTTTTTTTTTTATAATGATAATTTTGATGTTATAGTTATTCAAAAAGAGACAAATTATCATTAAAAAAAAGAAATGTTGGGAACCAAGGATTTGAACCGTGGATCTCTAGATTGCGAATTGTATGTGTAAGTTTGTTATACTTCAGAATGTAAGGAGTAACTAACTGTAATTGTTAATATCTTTTAAACAATTAGCCGTCTGCCCCCAAAAGGGGTAGAGGCGTGTTCAGCTCGACGAGCTCTACAAGCTGGCAAAGTTTCATTAATAAGTGAGTGTAACACTTGGGTAGTTCTCCTTGTGAGAATGAAGTGTACCGATGGGTTAAATCATTTTTAAGGGATAATCTGAAAAAATTATTAAGTTTGATTAAAACTTGCTAAAATTGAATAATATCCACCATCCACAATAGAGGAATTGTTCAAAATTCCTAACTCCATATGCTAAAATGTATACCAACACACATAAAGAAAAAACAAATTGGAAAGTCTAATATTACGCGAATTGTCCGAAAAACATCTTGAGTGGCGGAAATAAAACTGTCATATTTTGCCTTCTCGTTTAAAATGCGAACCGTTCGTGGACAGGATTATAACGGGAGATGAAAAATGCGTCTTCCACCGCAATGTTAAACTACGATGACAGTGGCTTACGTCACAACGGAAGGTTTTACTATTTATACATTTTTTTTCTAAATTGGCAGTGCA
The DNA here is from genome assembly GCF_051020975.1 of Osmia lignaria lignaria. Lineage (NCBI taxonomy): Eukaryota > Metazoa > Arthropoda > Insecta > Hymenoptera > Megachilidae > Osmia > Osmia lignaria. Next base: position 5,517,667 of record NC_135035.1, read on the forward strand.
TTTATTCTCGTTTGATAAAAACAATTTCTCTAAAGCAAAGTCTGGAAATCTGGACTACTTATCATTAAATGGAAAACGTGAAGCGAAGTTTGAACTGTTTGAACTCGTTCTTTTAATGAACTTCATCCTGTCATTACAACGACCTATATTTTTACAAATATGCTAGGTGCTTTTTATTTATTCAAAGTAATTAATACTAAACAAATAATTGCATTTTGTAATTCGTAATCGATGCCCAGCGGGTTTACACAAAAAGGATCAAAGTGTATTTTGTTAAATATTTAATTTTTGTGAATCATAGTAAGTATATATTTTCGTGTTTCAACTTTAAACTCAAATTAGAATACAAATCAGCAAATACAGAACAAAAATATAATAATAAAGTTAAACAATCCCCATTAATTATTTTTTGTTCAGTTATAATTGGTATTAAATAGGTAATTAAATAAAAATATCCATGACTAGTGAATGTAAATAGAATGTAATAGACTTCAATTAATATATTTAACATCTAATTGGTCATAAATATGTTGATAGACTTTTTGATGCCAAAGATTATGGATTGAAAATTAATTAATAAGCCTTTAATGATTTGTAAATTGGTCAAGGTAATAATATTTTAATACATTAAAACGAAGAAGATTAGGTACTTTTTCCATTTTTGTTGCTTGGATATTTTAGACCTAAAGAAATATATCATTGCCATGAACTGGTACGTTTCAAACTTTCAGGTGGAGGAAAAAACGGACATAAAATTGTATCATTTTCATAAGCTACGATGGTGGAAGGAGTGGCATTAGCATGCTTGAAAATCTATATAAAAGTCACTGCGTTCATGTGGCAATATAACGAGAGTCCACTGTATGCGAAGAGTCTCGTGTACATTTACTCAATCTCCATAAACTTCTACATTGTCGGTGTAGAAATTTTTCACGACTGTTGAATTAAACATTCAGAGGTGTAATGGGTCACGAGCACAGATGCAAGCGAAGCTGTATAATGAAACTAGCTTCACCGTGCACACGATTTTGTTGAAACGTTTCAACACGAATCAAGGATGCGGTTCTTAGCGCGTGATGCAAATACCTACGTGTTATTGTAGATGTACCGATTGCTTCTGATTCTTATCGACAACGTGTAGCTTGAAAGATGAAGACAGAAAAAGTACATTTACGACGTTCTGTTAAGGTTGCATACATTGAAATCTCCGGATTAAAACCTCGTCGGTTAGATCCTTGAACTAATTGCGTCTTAATCTTTGTGTTTTTTTAAATGCTGATTGTTTGTGTGAATGATAGCGAATAAACAGACTTTAGATCCGTTTCGATTTATATTTACCGATCTAGTGATAGGTTAAATATCTCAAACCATTTAAATCTCACGTCAGTTATATCTTGTCGAAGAAAAAGATTAGTATAATCATAATATATTATATTACAGAGTATTTTAGAATTGAATTTTTTTAGAAAATTACATACTAAAATATTTACAAGAAATTATTTTTAACAAAACTATTTAAAATAATAGAATAGTTTCTATTTGTATAAATAATTGCTTCCTTCAATTTTGCTTGTTTTAACATCATACTTTTTTTGCTATAATTTTCACATAATAGAGATTCATTATTAGACTGCAGATATTTATGCATTTATGAAACGTGAAAATATTTTACAATAAAATATATATTAAACATAAGCTAAATATAAGAAAGTAAAATGAAATGTTAGTATATTAAAGCATGTCTTCTGGCATAATTTTGATGTTACATATTATAAGGTACATTCGCGATCAAATCAGGCTTCCCTAGGAAAAATGGCGATATTGAGGAAGGAAAATTTCTCAAAGTCTTAATTTTCACGATACTGATATTAAAAGTGATTTAGAAACAATATTATATAATTTTTAGTTATGAAAGATTATAAAATTCAGTATAAAATAATTGAGAAGTACGAATAAGAAAGTAAACGCCAATTCAAATTTTCCCGCGCAAACGTTTGCACGCAAATGGTAGGGGGCCACAGCCCTATACGGAAAGGTGGGCGTGGTCACTGTCAATGGTACTTATTTTTGTAGTTAATCTAACAATCAAAAATGAAAAAGTAAATGTACACAAAATCTACAATCCTTAATCTGATTTATCGCAACTTGTCTTTTGTAAATAATCTCATTAGTTTTGTACTTTTAACGACGATGTAGAAAATGTCATTTTTGGCCATTACGCGCCATAAGCAGGATAATATGATTACTGCTATGGGGTGTTTCTTCCCCTATATGGGCTCCCCTCCCCTGTATCGCCATTCTTGAGAAGGGGCAGGTAGCCAGGACATCGACATCCCTTATCCTAAAGTGGTAAGTAAATGGAATACAGTACGCTAATACACTGCTCTACATAAAGTAAAATAAAATATTCCGAAAGTAAAAAATGTGTATAATAGGTATTATAAAATAATAGTTTTCAGCATATTTAAAAAAAATATATATATTGTGAAAGTGTATTAGGTCTACCGGAAAGGTTTGTCCGTTTTTGAATTAAAAGAAAATAATACATTAATTAATATTTACTGATCAATATAATTTCCATCGTTACTAATGACCAATACAATGGTAAAAAAAGGGACAGAACTTTCCGGTAGATCTAATATATTCGCATAAATATTCCGCAATCTACTTATTTATATTTTTTTACAAATTTATATTCATATCGGCTTTAGTAATTAATTATGTACAAATTAATTTGGTGGTTTCCTTGGTTACGATTGTATTTTAAATTTAAGTATTTTCCCACGCTTTTGTGAATTTCAAAAGTGGCGCGAAAATTTGATAACGATATATTCAATAATTGGAGTTACGATGACTTTTTGAAAATAAATTTTCAATTAAAAAAATTATTTAATTATAGGTAATTATACCTTAAAACAATTTTAAAAGCTTTTATTGAATTTTTGAACATTGAATAAATAATTATCTGATTGAAAAGATTGTTTATTTAAATTATAGATTAATTATTTATTTATTTAAACGATGCTGCTTTCTTTAACAGAGCTCAAAAGTGAAATTGTTTATCACATTCATCTAATAACCTTATAAGAAATTTGTAGGACAATGAATGGCCGTCGTTTGATGTGTATTCGTATGTGTGTGTTCACGTACTGTGGGAGATCGCTTTCTCATTCTCTCGCATTTTTAGCGCCTGGCGCCATGTCGATCACAACTTTCACGTGTCGTATTAAATTCAAACAAGCGATAAATTTATGTGTTACGCAAGAGCTTACAATTTTTCTGTGTCAGGGATTACCTACAATCTTGTAAGAAAATATATTAAAGGAACAATAATAGTAATAATAGATGTTATTGTTCAACGGATATTTCGACCACCTTTTTTCAATGAACGTTTTTTTATAGAGCTATGCACCTAAAAACTACAGTTCTTAAGAAATTTAATTTTGGAAACAAACGAATTTTCAATTTTGGATTAAATTGAATTAAAATTACTCTGAATTATAGGATTTTGAAATTTTTAGGGTCCGAAGTTATGGAATTCTGAAATGTGAAAATCTAAAATTATGGAATTTTTAAGCTTTGAAATTCTGAAATTTTGGAATTTTAAAATTTTAGAATGGTAAAAATCCACACTTTTGGAGAGAGGGCCAGTCTAAATTTCTGAAATTCTGGAATTTAGAAAGTCTAAAGATTTGTAATTTTAAAATTCTGAAATGTTTAAAATCTGAAACTTTTTAATTTTAAAGTTTTTAATATCTGGAATTTTGGAAACTTCAGAATAATGGAGGTCTACATTTTTGGGAGGGGGCCAAGTCAAATTTTGAGAGGTGCTAGGCCCACCCTGACCCCTGTTTGTTGTTAGTTACGCCAATATCTGTTACTATTAAAACGATTCACAAATCATTACTGATAATGAATAAATCATCTTATAGTGATCATTAATCATTACGTCAGATCTTTCAGTTAAAAAAAAAAATATTAGTTTCAATCACAATAGCACTTAATTTTGAATTATAATCAATTCCGACAGTGTTCATTAATAACCTATGCAGTTGATGTGACATTAAACTCTTATGTAAAAAATAACTGATAAAGATTTAATTCCAATTATCGTTAATTAAACACAGTGATCGTGCGATTATGTGGTTGTTTCTTATCTTAACAGAAATTCTCTGATGTTGCTAAGGCATTCTGTTTTTCAATCAATAAAACCCGATTCTATACCACTAAATCAATAATCTAATTTGAGTCAAAATTCCATTCATTGAAATCTTTGCATCTAGAATCATTTGTTTCTTATTTTATTTTTTTCTATCACAAAATATATATCCATAGGTTGATATGCAATCACATGCATGTGTCTTTTCTCGTTTCCTCTTTCATTTTCGTTGCAGGTCAGTAAATAGGAATTAAAATAACTAGAGTCTAAATATTACCATACTAATTGGTTAAAGCTGTATATTGATGATACATACATGTAGATTATACTCAAGAAATTATAAGCTAAATGCTCATGAAAAGTATATTTCTCACTAATCCTATTTTTATTTCCAGTATATTAAAATGCCTTCTTTTTATATTTCAATACCTATACTTGTGCACTTTATAATCGTAAATATATGTAATAGTATAAATTAATAACACAGTGTAATTGATATAAGACATTAGGATTTTGTAAAAACAAATCAAATTAGGATAACAATATTTTGTTGTACGCACCATCGCTCATTTACGCATCATTAAGCGTATGCCATGTGAAAAACACTAAAAAGACAATATTCATTTGTTATAACAACAAAATGTAAAACTGATCCAAAATATAACTCTATCAATAAATGGAAAGATGGAAATAAGTAGAAGTTTCAAATCAAAATCAATCAGAGTTCAAATAAAATTAATGATCGAGTGCCTTTTGATAACATAATGTATCTTAAGGCAATTATTACGAAAACATCTTACTCGAATACTATCGTTGGCGTAATTTGAATATTTTTTGGGGTGGGCCAAGTTCCTCGGCTTTATAAACAATACCAAGTGTTTAATATTTTGCATTTCAAAAGATTTTATGACAGAACATTAGAACCTCAGAATTGTTAAATTTTATAATCTTAGAATATTAGAATTGTGGAATAGTGGAATTTAAAAATTTTAGAATCTTGGAATTTTTAAATTTTCGAATTTTAGGAACTTAGAATTTTAGAATCTTAGAATTTTAGTATCTTAGAATTTTAGAACCATAGAATCTTACAATTCTCTAATGGTGAAGGGGGCAGTTCTCATGTTTTTGTGGGGTCAGATTCATCTTGGCTTCCATCTAGTTATGACAATGAATACTTCTGTATTAAAAATGGATCAGTACTAAGGTTTCTCAAACTCGGCAGATTGCAAAATAAAATTACATTGATTCTAATGCAATTGTATATACTAAATATAGTGGGGGCCTCCTGTAGGTCTTTTATAGGGATGGACCACTACACCGTCATTTTCTCTAGAGTAGTCCACCATAGTCGGTACTATATCACAAATTGCATTGTTAGAGAAGTATGTTTATTATAGTTTTCAGTTCAAATTGTAAACATCGAAAAAGGTAATAATCTAAGAATAAAATATATACGGAAACAAAATTCCCTGTTCTTCCATTTTTATATCCTGATTTAAAAATGTCATACACTATCTATCGAATAGTTTAGATTAATTAAATTCAGAAAATTTATGTCGATCCTATGAAATTAGTTATTAGCAAAAGTAAAATAATACATGTTTAATATCATTTAACACGGTAGGAAATTATGACAATTTGAGCCAAAAATTTCCTTCTGGAAATATTCTATTATTATATGACCATGATATTAACCATCGTACATTTTGTATATACTTTCCGTTTACCTGTTAGAAAGCTTATCTTAGAAAAGTAGAGATTTCTAAAAATGCCACCTTATCAAGTTTTTATCAAATTTTCTGTAATCAGAGAAGATACTGATACTGGTTTGTAGCTATATGAGATATACATATTCGACCAGGTAGACGCATGAATCTTGAATACGTGGGTACACAGGAAAGTAATTTGTATAAAACTAAGGACTATTTTTCTAAATTGTGAACTACTCCGACAATAGTAGTTTGGGCTGTAGTTCCGAATACGACCGGTCGCCGATCAAGATGAAATTTTGAGGGGAAGGGGGTAGGGGGGAGGGGATCCCAAATATAAAGTGGTATCTTCGGCTTCCTATTAGTTTCCGAGATATTAATTAAAAACTTTCGTACAATGCATAGAATTTTTCCTGTACTAACGCAACCACCGATATGTATACTATGGATACGAGATTCCCATAAGCTAGCTGTACAGCGGTTGAAGCGAATTGAAGGAGACTTTACTCGCCAAAGCCGCCACCGTTCGACCGATGTATTAAAGCAGGCCTGTCCAAGTAGGGGAATTTACTCCTGGAACACATGTTTTGGGTCCCCTTCCAACGCTACTCTTTCAAGTAAGATGGGACGGTTCCGACTACCATCTCTCCGAGGAGACAGTACCGCCGCTAGGAAAGACAGAGAGACGGTAGTCGGAACCGTCCCATCTTACTTGAAGGAGCAGCGTTGGAAGGGGACCCAAAACATGTGTTCTAGGAGTGGATTCCCCTACTTGGACAGGCCTGTATTAAAGAAAATAGCCAATCAGCGGTAAGATTTTGAGTACCACCACCGACGAGAGACTGTCGAAAGACGAGACAGTCTCTCGACGTGGGTACCGCGGGCGGTCGCGGGGTGAGGGAAGTAAAGTACACCGGTCGAACGATGGTGGCGCATCACACCAAAACCACCTTCAAATTGCTTCAAGCATCTCCAATCCATAGTATACATATCAGTGGACGCAACTAACACTATCGTCTTCGCTGTAGTAAGCTGACATCGTCAAGTGTCGAACAGCCGTTGACACAGCGGGGATTTCAACCTGACTATCTATAGTGTGTCCTATTCAAAACTTTGAAGATACGACGACTGTTGTAGCGCGGCCGGAAATTTATCCATCGTCGTTGGATAGATCACGGAAAATCGAAGCGAAAAGTTCTGTAGCATTTTTCGATCGGCTCAGTAGTTTAGCCACATTTCGTTCTTGAAAATTGAAAAGTTAACCAATCAGCGCGCAGCTTGAGTAGCAAGACGCGTGGAGTAGGAGACTAGCCCCCTCTGTCGCCGCCGAACCGCACCGAGAGTCGAGGTGCGACGATGGAGCAAGGAAACGGAGACTCCGCTTCCGTGTAGTCTCCTACTCCGCGCGTCTCGCCATTCAAGCTGCGCGCTGATTGGTCAATTTTTCAACTTTCAACAACGAAACCTGGCTAAACTGTTGATCCCATCGAAAAATGCTATAGAACTTTTCGTTTCGATTTTCTGTGATCTATCCAACGGTATAAAGTTCTTCAGGTAATTTTGAAACACCCTGTATACATATATAGAAATAAACTTTGGATAGTCACGCCGCGCCGGTAGACGCATATTACGCTTCTTCTTATTTAACAAGTGAAATGCTTGCTAAACCGGAAGCTGACCATAGTATACATAGAAAGTGCACGAATTGCAAACACTTTCAACACATTGCAATATGAAACGCAGGTTTAGGTACAAAAGTATAAGAATTTCGTCATATTTTATTAACAAAAATAGTATCAATGCTTCTCTGTGCTATAATTTCAAGTCTTGGTAAAGTATTATTTCATTATCATTCACCTGCACTTTTAATGTTCTATTATACTTATCTTTTGATAAGTCAGATATTTCTAGAATAATTTACAAAAACATTGAAGGAGACTTTAAGGACTGGTCCAAAAATATCAACAAATAGATGCTTGGAAATAGAAGCGTAATAAGTACTCGTACACTTAATAGACCTGATAATAAATCATGAGATAAATATAATAGCTAGTAGGATTGCTCACAGCGAGCCACTTAATCCACAAACATCTTGAAGGTTAATAAGACTGAAGTAATAATTTCTTGGCAAGATGGATGCCAAATGATTAGAGAAAAGGCCGCGTTTTACTTATACTGGCGGCAAATATTAGTCATGCTATTCCGCAGGGCAGGTCACAAAGAGTAAAAAGTTCCATAGAACATGGGGTTGTAAATGACGGGAAAGTGATCAAAAGTGTAATGATCATGATGATGATGACTGACTGAATCAATGGAGGAATGATGGTGAGGAGGAGAAGAAAGAGGGAGTAGTTATGATAAGTGTCTAAATCTATCTAAGGGAAAGAGGAGTGAAGAGGAGAGGAACGGAGATGCTCATGATGATGGTGATGCAGGAGATGAATTAGGTTTAGGTTAAGCTAGGTTAGGTTAAAGTTTTAGTAAAAAAGTTCTATTTCCCATCGTTTTAGACCATTAATCCTGTGATACATTTTGACCTTCAAGTGGTCCTAAGTCATGGCACCCCCTATATTTGCTGCTAGTAAATATAAGTAAAAAGCAATCAAAGAAAATAATTATTATAAAATCAAATGAAATTTTTCAGATTGTAAGTCCAAATCAATGATTTTAAATTTACTGTAAACAACGGAAACAATGAAAATTAATTCACAAGAAACACGCCTAAGGAAAATAAATATACACTAAACAGTAAAGCTGTGAAAGTTTGAAAATTTTCGAAAATTCGGGTACCCGATACTCGGGTTGGATCTACCTTGTCTTTCGAGTTTTTGAAAACATATAGATATGCGAGAACCGGAAAATTTTTGGCACTCTTGGATTAGATCGAAAATTATATTCTCCAATGGAAGAACGATCAAAGTTCAACTACGAGATGACCAAATCTCGTAGAAGCCCGAGTCTTTCTCCTACTATCAATATAAGAAAGGAACTAGGAAAAAAGAAATCAATAAATATTTAACGAAAAAAAATAAAAAAACTTGTATCAAGGTCCATACTCTTTTTTAATAAAATAACATTAAATCAAAGTTCAAACTATAAAAAGAAATGTTACCTTTATAAAATTTATAAACGTATCCAGTAATTCAGGCCTGTCTAACCTGCGGCCCGCGGGCCACTCGTGGCTCCTTCCCCTACCACGGAGTTCGCGCTCGGCTCCCCCCACTCTTCCAGTTGGTTTCCCAACTCTTCCAATATTTGACGCGTATTCCTAGTCCTAACTGCTAGAAACCGCTGCCCCACTACTGACACTACTGGATGGTGGGGGAAGTCTGAAGCGGTAAGAGTGGGAGCAGCGGCTCTATCGCTTCTAGCAGTTAGACAGGCCTGCAGTAATCCATTATAAAAAATACAATATTAAGTTTTGGATTACATAACTACAGTGGTGAAGAGTTTACGAAATTTATTTTTCAAATATACTGGAAATTTTACTTTTTATGGCTGTGATCGTTTTTCCCTTAGTTTTCCATCACTTTAATCTTGTTGTTAGTGGGATTACGAAGGACTTAAGTGATAAAGAGCTTAACAAAGAGAAGACGGAAGGGAAATGAAATCGAAAAGGAGCGAGAGTAGCATAATAGGGGTCTTAAGATTGTGCTCTCACCATGTTGAATAGTATGCGGGATAAACACAAGTAGAATTATCCAGACGATTTGACTTTCACTCAATTGACTTTCCCTTTCCCCCGATGCTCCTCTCCGTAATTCAACGTGTCAGAACGCCATCTCCGAAATCCAAACCATTCGGAGTTTGTCCACTTCCGGACCAGATTGATCTTTTTTTGTTTCTTCAATTTACGATATATAAAAGCGACGCTTGAAAGGATCAACATTAAATTCGGACAAATTTTTATTTAACAAAATTATTATTCGAATTATTGAAATTCAATTCCTGTTAGATTTATTTAGAATTATTAAATTATTGCGTGTTACTTTATTCATGTTTACGAGACTGTAAGTTATTACTTTCTTCATTCGATTAGTTTAAATGGTAATGGTTTACTTTTTTCGTCTTTTGAATACATCTTCAAATGTAGAAAAAATTACTTTAATGACGAATGAAACAATTGGAACTTACATAGCTAGTTTCACTGTGCATGAGAGCTCATTTTGAAAGCATTGAACTATGTCGCTATTTTTGATTACATGCTGTTTTTGAAATATGAAATCTAGGGCACTTTCATAATTTTTTATGCTTAAATTTGTATTCCTACCAATAGTGTCTTTCTCTTTACGTAAAAATTGAAAGCTTCTGTATTAACTGAAATGTCTCCTTTGGTGAAATGAAATTTCTTTCAAAAAAAAAAGTTGCTCCAGGATCTTGATTGTCATGTCATCCATATTTGGGCGACGTGACGTAATGCTCGTATTTCCATAGGAATATTATTAGGAATTTTTTGATTTACCTAATTAACACATTGAATGCCGCGGGAGTCATCGGTATCCGGCATCGCAAATTAGATATACACTGCTGGTTGTAAATATGGGACCACCTATTAATAAAAATGTAAAGAGAGATTCTATAAACATCTAATGAAAAATTTCTACAGATGAATTAATTTCCTTACTTTCTAATAGATTTTATTCAATGGTTCACAAAAAATAATTCCTTTTTACAAATTATTTATGTAAATAGGAAGCAATAATTCGTAACAACCAATAATTTTAGACGTTTCTTAAATTTTAACCATAACTTCTTAAGTCTTGGAAGTTAGTTGACCTCTATATAATGATTGTTCCTTTTCCTAAAAAAGTAGAAAGTATAACATAATGCGTTGTTTAAATAATAAACTATAATTCCATTCGGAACAAAAAATATTCGGGCTATTCTTGTTGGGAACCTTCAATAAATTAAGCGTGGTGTGCAATAGAGAAAATAGTATTTAAGTATAGAAAGATTAACATTATATATGTTGAACAAACTTTTCTCATGAATCGCATAGATACAACGCATCTTTTCAACTGAACCAGAAACGGACATCATTTTAAAACTACAAACTATCGAGGTAATACAGGGTGTTTCGTTTAAAACAGGCCACCTAAATAGCCCCTCTATCTCTGAAAATACAAAAAATGTTACTGACGTAATCTAAATGGTTTCAAAAGACGAATCAGATGGAAGGATCGTTTTTTATAAATTGTAATTTTTTAATCGTTTTTTCTAGGTCACTCCTGTTATTTTACGTATGTACACACATTTTTTGTTGTTTTATGTTATAGCAAATATTATTGTGCATTTATCCATGTTTAATAGCACGACCTTGAAGTGACCGTGGATTCTAAAATTTAAACACGAGTGACCTCAAAAAAACGATTAAAAAATTACAATTTATAAAAAACGGTTCTTCCATCTGATTTGTCTTTTAAAACAATTTAGATTACGTCAGAAACATTTTTTGTATTTTCAGAAATAGAGGAGATATTTAGGTGGCCTGTTTTAAACGAAATACCCTGTATATAGGGGAAAAACAAAAATAAAAATGTTGCCAACTTCTATACTATGTCTAACAATTCTAAAACTCTAATTCTTGATATTGTTATTAAAGTTAAAGGACCTGGCCTATTCTAGAAAAAATCTTATTGGTAGTTACGCCAATGAATATTAGTTAATTGTTCATATTCGCTGCTTGGCAGTGATAGTAGCAAAACTTAAAAAATTTAAAATTTGCTTTTATTGCATACAAGATGTACCATATGTTTCTACTTGTATCATATAAAACAATATATTTACAATCATATCAGTTTTTTAATAATAGATAATGATAATCAATAAAACCTACAAGTAATATAATATTTGCAAAAATGTAAATATTAAAAAGCCATTCCTCTAAAGTTTACAATTTTCAAGTTGTCCCGCTATCATTACCAAGCAGCGATATGTACAATGCGATTTGCCATATCAGGAATTTGTACCGAGTAAGTCAAGCAAAAAGGTACACATCTTTTGAATAGCTACGCACGGATAAAACTCCCTTGAAACATTTTTCCGCATTGCACAAAAACGTGATACGTTCAATTGCTCTACAGTGGAAAGGTTTTACGTCAGATGTATCAAGGATGGTTTCATCTTTAATGCAAAAAAATTGATTTTCACCGAGTCGGCTTGGGCTGTGACGTTACTCCACATAGATACTGAAGACGAATGCATGCATTACGTTTCTGCATTGTCGGGATACGTGACTGTAGGCTCGTTCAAATTCTTCGCGGAAACTTATCTAATCCCCGTTTTGCGTCAGAACTCCGGATTCTTTTTCTCCTTTTAAACGTTTAAATTGTACTATTATATTCGGACGTTGAACGCGGAGTACAGCGACAGATTTAAACAACGTACAGATACAAAGAACCAGGAAAACTTGACGCAAAAATAGTCTGCTTACAAATTGTGTTATGCTTCGAACAATGGAAAATTTTGTAAACTGAACGTATAAAGTGTGTTGTAAATGTCATCACACGGAGGCGATAAATTTTGTTCAACTATAGTCGACGCCTTTGTAGAGTGAAATGATGAAATTTTTCATAAGTCTTTGTAAGAAATCCAATGTTTGTTTTCCTAAAGAGCATTTTTCTTTTAAAATATTTTTGTGATGTAAATTTTATACAATGCTGGGTAAAATATTATTTGAATTAAAAGTATTTCATTTATTAGATAGAGTTTTTAAAATAATATTTTTAAACATCATTTTGAAAATTTATTACATATTTTATCTATATTTTATTTGTGACGTTCAAGTATCATTGCTCGATACAGGGCCGCCCCTAGCCTCTCAATTAAATATTTTCAAGATACTATGGAATTAATTAAATTTCACAATAAATGACAAATATAAAATACACGTGTTTTGTTATAATTTTAATAGAATAGATTTTAAAATCATCTGTTTATAATGAAATATTTTCAATAATCTCGACTTTTGCGCCATTCCTCGCAATCTCTAGGGATACCTCCAGTTGAAAATAATGATACACATATTATCCCCCTCCATGGAATAACTAATCGACGATATTGCTGTTGATAACAATTTTTGAGTTGTAATACTATTTCGTTTTTCAAGTTATTTTCATTGTTAAAGAAATAATTGAAAAAGTTGTTTAAAATATCAGTTGCTACTAAGTCCAAATAAAATAATATTTTAAATAGGAAGCGAAATTTTAACAAAAGTAATTTCATTATAATAATCTGAAGTATAAAATAAAATTACTTTATTTATCAAAATTTCACTTCCTGTTTAAAATACTATTTGATTAGAACTTTGTAGTATCTGATATTTCAATATTTCTTGAAATATTCTTTTTCTAAATTTCATTCATTTCTGCTTCTATACAATATATTGTAACTGAGTCACCCACTTGTGCAACTTTAAGATAACATATCGAACTTCTGTAGTAAATTCAAAACTTTGTTCCCCACTTTTTTTACCGAGTACCATTTGTGACTTACAGATATCGTAATAAATAAATTATAGATTAATTGAATACGTATTGCACAGCGTCGGATTAAATAGGGATCTAAGGGGCGCTACAGTTTCGGGCTCCTTGTACCTTCCATTTAACATGTCAAGTTCTTTTACTATTGCACCTTTTTCCTTATGATCGAGTGTTATTTAATTTTATTTAGAATAAATTTCAATTCTTGTATTAAATTTATCTATCAAGGAGGCTCTTGAAGTATCAACAGTCTCGGGGCTCCAGAAGTCATAATCCGCTCCTGATATTATACATTAAACACTGATTGTCATTTAGAAGAATAAGTACTTAAGTATGTATACCGCAGTTCACCAGAGTCCATAACTGCGACGCGCAGGTTGGAAGATGGTGGGGGAACGCAGCGAGCTCTCCGCCAATCGCTTTCTACTTCGTTTGGGAGTATCGCCAATCAGGGCGAAGATGCGTACTGGAGATGCGCGAAGAACGAAAACTGGTATTTTCGCAGTTATGGACTCTGGTGAACTGCGGTATAACTCTAAAGTTATTAGTCAACCCGTTTCTAAGATTGAAAACCTTGATAAGGGGGCTATAGCATTTAGACTTTCTGTCACTTTTGTACAGGCCAAACGGTAAGAGTTATCGAAAAAATTCTTGCGCCGTTGTGGGTCAAAATCTCAACGAATGGCTGAAACAACATTTTGTTTTTTTGCCACTTCCGGTCTGACCGGAAAAGGGTTGCCTCTAGAGCGAATCTCGCTCTAGTTCACTTTAGCTTGTTTTATCATTTGTTTTTGCAAATGTAGAAAATTTAGGTTATAGAAGCATTTCAGCCTTACTATATCGTAGCCTATACTTTTCGCTACTACTGCAAATAGTCCGTAAGTACAGTTAAAAATAAACTTTAACGAACAGCTTAAGAAAAGTAAGAGACGCGTTGGTTAAATATTTATTCTTATGGCTTACTGATAGTCGATACAATACAAAAATAGAAGTTTAGATTATACACGGGAACGATCGCGTTTGTTTTCACACGCGAAGGTCTGAACTGAGAAACCTTTGAATTATTTAAACGAGCTTGGTAATAGATAGAAAATAATCGAAGAAATGGGTTAGAATTTTAAGAACGATTATTAAATATGAGGGAAACTGTCAAACTGAAATTGTACTATTACTTGTACTATATTATATTATTAGTTATTATGTAATTGTATGAAATTTCAAATTCGTTATTTAATTTAATTAGTATCATAAACTATTAGTAGTTACCATGTTTTTTATTTATAAAAAAATACCTACCTACTACCCATTTATGACGATTGGTTAAGTAACGATTTTAAAGTTGCATACAATTAATGCTTAACTGACTAATTAAAATCGAATATATACTACAATAATTATAAGTATTAATGATGTTATTATTGCGTTATGAACAAAAAATAAAGTTTAATACATTCAGAATTAAATAAAAATTACTATATAAAAACAACTGTGTATCATTACAAGTTAAAGATGACTCGAGTCAAATTACATAATTAAATTACATAATAATTGAGAAAGGTATTATTTTTTATGAAAAGGTATAGGTTGAAATTTGTTAGGTTATACTTAAAATTGAATATTTTATGCTCTACTTGGAAGCTGACTAATTCAAACAAGAAATTTAAAAAAAATTAATTTAATCAAATATTTTTTATTCAATAACATAACACATTTTTTAATACACAGTTATGTATATTATTCAAACTTTTTAAATCATTGCTGCTTTATGTTGTAAATTTGCTACGCAATGTAGTATGCTACAGGAATTTTGTAAATTTCTATATTTTTTCAAAATTAACAAAAGATTATGCAATTGTTAAATCGTCTATTTATACCTACAATTGTTATTGTAATTTTAATTGCACGATTTTACAATTTTAATTTTTTGATGTTACAATTTTTCAAATGATAAAATTATAATTATAATTTGTTATCAGTTTAAAAATTGATTTATAATTTTCTTACTTTAAAAATTTTAATTTTACAATTTAGTGAAAAACGAAATGTAACGAATATGTGAAAGAAACTGAAATGGACAGCAATCTTTATCAATTTGCGTGACTATAAGAATACAACGAAAGGATTGTTACAGTGTTTTACGTCTGCAAATATTTTGGATCTTTTGAGGAAAAAATTTTTCACTCAAAATCAGCATCCTCTTTGTTCGTCTTTCCATGGTCTTTGGAATGTCTTTCGACGTTCACAATCATCACGAATTACTACGGTCTTTCCTGGAATTTTCCACAGATATCGTTCACAGTGACAGCACTTATCACCGTAAGTCTATCTCTACGATGTTAAACTCGGTTTACAACGGTATATACATAACTTCTGATAAATTGTCCTAGAGCATTAAATATAGTGTTAATTTTACAGAATAAAGTGATAACATTACAAAAAAAGATACTCAAAAAAGTACAAATACACATATTTAAAATAATTCAATAAATAGCTAACAAATAGCTGAAATTTATAAATTTTTTTATAAACTCCTGGCTTTTCATTGAAATATGTGTTTACATTTATTATATTCTCTTTTTTAAAAAAGCTTATTTAAAGGAAGACAAAATATTTGTGTGAATATCATTATCAAGATAGTGCTGGATTGTTAATTAACGTACATGATTAACTTCTTTGTTTATCTTATATCTAATCTATATTCTACATTGCCATTTAATAAAATGGATTTGTTTCTTGTTAAAAATTCCTTCTAGTTTAGAATGAGATTATCTCTTAACTCAATTATTTTTCAGTCATAAAATATTTTTAATTGGCTATGCAATAAGAAGTATATAAACAAAATTGCGCAACTGGTATTTTAATCGCGAAAGACAAACAAATTTTAATCTCATATCTGAAATGTCACAGAAATGTATTATTAGTTAAAAATTGGTGACTTTTATTTTAAAAAAGAAAAAACACTGAAAGTTATTAAAATTATATATTTTAATACAATTAATTGAAGTGTCTAAGAGAAGCTATAGCTTCCCATCTTCCATTTGCTATGTGAAAAAATATTGAATTAAATATTTTTTGTTATCGATCTCTTTCTTTACGATTAACTGTTATTTAATTTTATTTGGAATAAGTTTCAATTTTTAAACCAAGTTTATATACCAAGAGCACCCTCGAAAGATTGACAACCTAGGGCTCTAGTAATCTTAATCCGGTCCTGAAACAATTGTAAATATTATATTTTAGTGTCAACCGAGTTTGGGATATTTTCAATAGTTTGCTTTAAAACCAGTTAGATTTTGTCGCAGAAAAATAAAAAATTAAATGCAAATGTGGCAAAAAATTATATTAATTTAAATGGTGCTCACTTGAATTGAAAATTGCAATTTATGGAATTTTAATAAATAATTCTGTAAGAAAAATTGTAAATGTCACGAATTTATTTGGAAACTTAATATAATGATTATTTCTACGTGCACTCTGATAAAATATTCTGAGCGATTCCGTATGTTTGTGTCGAGGACGTAAGTCTGTAACGATCGAAGTATGAACGAGACTTCAAGATTTTACGTTTTCCTCAATATCACCAACCACAGCTAAAAATATACACAGTAAAATGTGATCAAATTTTGTGTATAGTAACAGCAACAGATGAAGCATAATTTGCATTAATACAGTATTACAGTTTTAGAAAAGTTAAATCAATATTTTATGATATGCAGTAATGGTTTTGAAAATTTTTAAATTTTCAACTGTTTAGTAAATGATTTTTAGTACATTTCAAAAATAATTTTTGTAGTTATTGATAAAAGTATAAGAATGTAGAAATATGAAATAGCACAGTTATTACATAAATAAATTTCACAATTTAGAAAATTGCTCATAAAGTATCTGAAATGTGATAGTGCAATTGTTTTTGAGAAAAGATTTTGAATATTTTATTTTTAATTATTTCATAATTACGGTAAACATACATATGCAGGGTTCAGAAGCCAATTAGCGTGGGTAACAAAAAATATAAACGGAGATAATTAACTGTTTACAAGATGGACTGCAAAAAAATGACTAATCTGTTTCATCGATCGATGGTTGGACGATGAAAGGGTGTTTACATGGCATAAGACATTTTTAATGAAAAACTGACTTCGCTGATTGGCTTCTAACAAGGGAATGATCAAAAGTGGATGGTAGAGTTGCTCGTCCAGACTATGTTTATTCGAAAGACCATGAAACGAGGAGTTTATGGTGCAATTTTTGGGTGCCATTGGCAACGGATTCAAAAGTTATGGGACTTTGAAATTTTCATATTTTTAACTGCAAGTGATCATACAAGTGCAAATTGCATTACACATGCAATTTTCCTTGAAACTCATCTTAATTGTTAATATACATCATCTAATCATCTCAAATTCATGTCTTTCTCACTTTTACACTTAATTTTCACTTCATATTTCGATTTCTCGTGTTTTCTAATCGTTTGCAGTTAAAAATATGAAAATTTCAAAGTCCCATAACTTTTGAACCCGTTGCCAATGGCACCCAAAAATTGCACCGTGAACTCCTCGTTTCGTGCTCTTTCGAATAAACATAGTCTGGACGAGCAACTCTACCATCCACTTTTGACCATTCCCTTGTGAGTCCTCCATATGTACATATAATACATTGGGCTATTTCATACATACATGTATTTAAATTTTCTAATATAAAACCTTCATTTAGGAAATTGTACAAATATTAACCTTAGGTATTTGGATTAGAGGACTTCGGAATGCAAATATGGTTAAAAATACGAAAACCTAACCTTAGATGTTCAGTTTATAGTACAGTACAGTGGCCTCTCGTTATATTGCCACGTGAGCGATGTGACTTTCATATGGATTTTCAAGCATGCTAGTGCTACTCTTCCACCATCATAGCTCATGAAAATGATACAATTTTATTTCCCTTGACCCTCCCTTAGCTAATTTGTTATCCTTACTGCTCCATCCGCGACAATATAACGAGAGTTTACTGTACATGGTTACAAAACTGAGATTTTCTTAAAAATTCATTCCCTCTATTTTTGCATTAATTTCTTAATATTGCTTTCATTAAAAGCATTATTAATTTTATAATAATTTATTAATAATAATATTAATAATAATTAATTTAATAATTAATAAAATTATTAATAATCGTTAATCAACAGTTTGTATAATAAGCAAGGAAAGATATCTTAATAATAATATCGCATTTAATATAATGTACATACCTCCAAAACTGTTTCCACATAAATCATTTTCTATACAGTGCATTGCTAAGAACGCAACAGTGCCGTGAGAACGTGTTAACTCAGCTGAATATTTTTGCAATATCCGGTGCATTTGTGATCCAATTTATTTTGCTTCTCAATGCTATCGAATGATCTAAATTATTTTTGCCAGAGATATCTGTCATTGATTACGCGTATCTTTCTTTACAGGATGATAATGCAACGGATCTTAACCATTGAGTGTTATTCTTACGCATAATATATTTCTCCGAGCCTTTATATTGTAATTGTATCGAGATAAAGATAATCGTAACAAAACATGACATTGTCTGACATTGATACTAAACCATTTCTGACAATACAATTGAAAAGAGTACATCTTTTTTTAATCGCAGAATTAAATTATTCCGAATATATTTTTACTCCAAAAATAATTATTAAATAGAAGAAGATAAAGAATATATTTTCAGAGGATTATGTTATATCAATTTTGAAGATTTACTCATTTTTCTAATATTTCAAATAGGATATTTTATGTAGTATACACTTTTTTATTATTCAACAGCTATTATAAATATATTATTTAATCTATAGTTGTTGAACGTTGAATTTCATGTTATCTTTTTCTAAAATTACAATATTGGGTGTTAATAATGTAGTTTCATTAAAATATTGTTAAGCTGAGCTTATTACAAATGTTGATATTGTTTTACGACACTTTTAATTTAATTTAATTTAATTGTTTAAAGTCGCATACACCTCGTGGTTATTAGCAACCACTGTTACATTTGAGGGTAATCAAACTATTAGGTAGCTATAGTGAGTGGTACAGTTCAATGTCTTTTAGAAAATTCACTACATTTTTACGCTGGTTGTAGCTGTTAAGCAGGGTGCGAGCTTCATTGAGCAAATTATGTTTGAGTCTTTTTCCGGTGTATTTGGACGTTATTTACTATTTGTATTTTACGTTAGATATATATATATTTTGTTATACTTTATATTATACAAGCGATTCTCAACTTCCTTCGTAAATGCAACCGTTTCATAAAACTAAAATTCAAGAGTTCCACTTCCTACCATCAAGAAAAGTAATATCCTGTACTTAAGAATTTAAGAAAAATTATACACTTAATTACGGTGTTTTTAATAGGCTAACTGTAAAAAAAAGTAAATTACCATGTACCTACGATATTTACTCTTGTTACTACTAGCGGAGTCTGGGTCAATCGTGACCCAAGCTTACAAAGTCTATATAACCGTATTAACAATTAATGTTAGATGCATAATTTTTAAACAAAAGGGTTTCATATATTAGAAGAATAATTTTAAAAGAACAGGGTCGAATTTAGAAAACAAATATAATGGTTTTGTTTTTTTACTTGTTTCTTGAGTAAGGGAAAGCCGTTCCTAGGAGCAATTTACTGGTGGTGAATTTTGAAAATTTTCAAAAAACCCCCAAATCATGAGAACTACTGTCAGAGCAAAAGAAGAGTACAGGAGGACGAGAGAAGAGTCATCGCAGCACCGTACTCTCACCCCTCAAGAGGGATGGAAACATAGAGGTCCTGGAAAACCTAAAGGGAGGGGAGAAAAAGAAAAAGAAATTGAAAAGTTTAGAAATTGAAAATAATGAGAAATACAAAATCGAATTAAGATTGTGGCTCTCTTCATGGTCCGCCGTCCGAGGGTTAAATTATTATTATTGAGATACCAGTTGAGAACTGCTGTACTGTACTATCCAATGAAGTGTTAAGAAGTCATTTGTATTAAAATAATTTTTTTAACTTTCTTAAGATTTTAAAAACATTCTTTCACAACGTTTTCTTATTCATTTATTATCAATTCTTACAAAATTATGCATGTTATTATGTTAAACACATTTGTCATGTACGTTATAAAATTTTGTCATTTTACACAAAAATATTTTCTACTTATTGTTACTGTTATATAGAAACTACAAATTTATCATTTGCAAGGAGAAAATGAATTGTAAGGCTTTGTAACATCAAACGTATGAAACAAGGACACACAACAATAAGGAAATGTTTTTATTACTGCAATAAAATTGTCTTTCAGGAGGTTCACTTGTGATACTGTGAATTATCGTGGTTTCAGTGAGAAAATACATATAAATGTATGGTAGTTGCACGTATAAACTTCCGATGTCATAAATCACGATAGCTTCTTTGGGGAAATGTAAACGCTTAGGGCACACGAGGAACGTAAATTAACCATTCCGATCGTTAGAATAGAATTACTGCCTGTTTGCTTTATTTCTGTGCCACGAATCAGGTGATGATAATGAAAATAAAGAAAGTATGAATTAAAAATATTTATTATCACCCAATCGAGTAGTATATGTAGTATTTTCGAGATTATCAGTGACTGCTTGTGAATTGCGTTACGATAATGCTATAAAAAATTGAAATGTAAGATCCGGGTTTTTTGATAAGTTATTAAGTTTATTATCGACAAACCATTCATCCTTTTCTTTTTTTAAATATCTTGTTCTATATGTATCTATAATAACCTAAGTTTAAAAAATTATACAGATTTTATTCTTTATTTTGTGGAGTACATCATTTTTTTTTTCAAAATGAAATGCTCTCTTCATACTATCGATATAAAATAAAACTTAAAAATTAATTAATTAATGAAACAAAATTTAGCATTTCAATAATTCTATCAGTTAAAGGAATTCAATTTGTTTACATAATTTCAGCAACTTAATTCAAAAAACTCAGACTAACTCTCAAACAGCGGACCATGGAGAGAGCCTCCGCTTCATTTTCTAAACTTTACACTGTTCCTCTAAAAATTATTCTTCCAATATATGAAACTCTTTCGTTTAAAAATTATGCATATAACTTCAATTATTAATACTCTTGTACAGATTTTGTAAGTTTGGATGATGTTTGACTCAGGCTATTCAAAGGTTAACGTAAGTCTTTTTAAGACGTTTAAACTTTTCTTGAAATATTCAAAATAATCGAAATCTTGGAATTTTAAGCATCAGCTGATTCATATTCAATTCAGTTATACTATAATATTGATTACGCTACTTATTCAGTATTACTATATTGCTATACTATTTATAATAACACTAGAATTATTGGGGTTTCATGAGCACTAATTACATTAAAAGTACAGTAGAAAAATAACGTAAATTAGCATATAGAATTATTCTTTATCGCGACAGAAATCAACATAAATTTCAACAAAAGCACCTTAATAATTTCTGTAATTTAAAATGAAAAATCAAGTTCCGTCGTTTCGACGGATTTGATGGTTCTAGTATTAAATATTTGCTTCTGTTTAATAAAATAAGCTTTTATAAATAAACTTTGCATCACGGTTCAACTCTTTGAAAAGCTACGTTAAGGTCATTGACCCGTAGATAAATAACGAATACAATAAATATCTCTACCGTTGAAGTAATAGTATAGCTATAAAAATCGTGTTTTAAACGCCAGTGGTCAGATCTGGTACGAATACAACACAAAGAATCCATTCATCCATAAAATCCGTTTAAACGCCGAAGCAGCAGTGCAGCAAGGGTTACTACGATCGATCAACATAGTAGAACGTTCGAAAGTAAGGATACAAATTGCGATACCATTAGAATTCCCATGAAATGAAACAGAATTCATCGGAGAAGATTATCTAAAAGCGGGAATATAACAGAGGTGGACGTGACCGCAGCTTGCCAGCGGAACGTGTTAATTATTAATACAAAGCATTTAAGCCGAACGTTATGGCGGTCTATTTTAACCCGGGAGGTCTGTTTTCACCGTTGCTTTCCGGCCACTTCCGGTCCTGAATTAGAAGCGCCAATAAACGGGGGGTTCCATAGAGGCTTCGTTGTTTGACCAAGTGCACGCCAGGCTCCCTGTGCGGCCGGTCGACTCCTTCCTAATACCGGGAACGACGCCATGAAGAAAACCGATAATTCGAGCTGCTACGCATGTGTGTGCCTCGGACGACTAAATGAGAATATTGGCGAATACACTAGAACTTCCATTATACCAAGTAATGAGGAGACATAAGTACAGCAAATTTTAAAAATATATAAATCTCTTAATATTTAAATATTTTGACTTTAAAAAAAAAAAATCACTGTAACGCATAATGCTAGAAAATTAAATAAGGAAATTATAATTTTCTACATATGGTGGTATATAAAAATATAAAACAGTGATTTCCAATTATAGATATTCCAATTTTATTTCAGTGATTCCAATTATTTCATTATAGATATACTAACTTCTACTATTTTTCGTAGATTTCTAATAAAATAATATTTAAACACTAAAATATTCGGATAAGTTTCCGAATGGCCCCACCAAAATTGAGAACTCAGATTCGGTATATAACCTAAATCGACTACCAGAAACCGATTAAAATTGGTTTCAGAACTGGATGTCTTACCGTTTTTGAGATATCGTGGTTAGAAATTTTTGTACAATTTTGGGACTATGTATGCGCTATTTGATACTGCGCATACACAGAATCTAACCTAACCTTACCACGATATCTCGAAAACGGTAAGACATCCAACTCGGAAATCAACTTAATCGATTTCTTATAGTCAATTTAGATTATATACCGAACCTGAGTTTTCAATTTTGGTGGGGCTATTCGGAAACACAGCCAAATATTCGGTATTTATTTATAATATTCAACTGTATTAATTTCCCGATTAAGACATTTAACTATAATAGGTCAACTCTTATGTCGTTAATAAGATAACCACATAAAGAAGGCTTTTTTAACTTCTTTATTAGAATTCAAAAATTCAACAATTCTGAATTTAAAAATTTTAATACTTCATATTGTATGTAAAGCTAAGGGAACTGACCTGCCCTAGAAAAAACTCTTTGTTACGGCAATGAATATTAGATAACTATTTATTCTATTTATTTATTCTATTAATAATCGTTAATAATTATTTTAAGTCGCATTTAATGACAAAAAGTTTAACTTGTACTAGATGACTTTTATTCTTGCTGGCATCACTCAAATCAATCAATTGTTAGGGTGATGGCACACTTTTTAGACGTATTGTAGGATAAAGATTTTCTTTAAAAACATCAAAGTAATAAACACATTATCGGGTTTTTACTGATTTGTGATAATTACGCAACGAACGCTACAAGAAAAGCTTTTATAATGTAACAAGTAAACTCTATTAATAGTCCGAAGTTTCTGACCTTTCTTGAACTATTAGATTACCATTCGCGATCTACTCTTTTTTGTTTTTAATTACTCGTTCAGTTACCTATTGCAGATTTATGTTTACCGTTTTTCATTTCTTAGCGGTTAGGCAAATACACTAGGTAAATTTTTACTGCCAATTTAGGTGCCATTTTATTGGGTTTATGGTGCGTTTATAATTTTTAATAACAAATATAAATATGATTTTGTAAGCAAAATTCCTGAAGTTAACAATTTTGATTTTAACAAATTAATGACGTTACTCTTTATTTATTTACTCTTATCCATAAAAATGACATGTTTCTGTATTATTATTACGTACAAAAATTTTTTAATTTTCATTTCTTAGTTTGAATGACATTAAAGAAATAAATACAACTCAAGTGTAGTGGACTCTCTTTCACACAGATTTTCAAGCATACTCGTACTACTCTTTCACCAACATATATGAAAATGATATAATTTCAACTAAAAGTTTGGAAGTTGTGCTGTTCCACCCCTACCGCCTCGTCCGGCAATATAACGAGAGTCTACTGTATGTATCTTAATATATTTATTGAACTAAATGAATCAAGTAATTTCAAAGTTATAGTAATTTAAATAGTTGATATTTGTTCTGGTTTCCTGAACATGTTCCATTGTTTCATTTAAAGATCAAGTACTGAATCATTTTGGCAATAGAAAAATCATAGGTGCATATATTTTTCTAATACATAAATGACGTTTTAATTTGTTATAGGTAGAAATTAAAGTGGAATTACTGATATGCTTGTATCAACAATTGTACTACAAGAATTGAGAAAAATATTTTGTTTTTTACGACGTTTGTGCAATAAAATATTAAATATCTAACGTATAAAACAAAGAATAATTGTTAGGTTTAACATCAATTGGTTTATCATGTCCTCAAACGATATTGGATACTTTTTCTCCGGTTATCCATTATTGAAACCAGATACGCTTCGAATAAATCGAAATAAATATGAATCTTTTTTGTAACTTAAGTATACGCATTATAGATCAAACTAAGCCCTATCTATCGTTTCGAAAAAACGTTCTTAGGAGAAATGGTCGAATGTTATCTTCATTTTTTTTTCGATACTTGGAAACATTTGACGTCAGTGCTTCTTTTCATTCGTTATCGGTTTTATAAAACATACAACACTTTGGTTTCTTATTACTGTAAGTAAATTTTATTTTTCTGTACCCCTTTTATTGTTCCAGATAAATTTAAATGAACTTATACAAATGTTTATGTCATAATATTGAAGAAATTCATGATTCGATGATTTTATTAGAATATTTAAAACAGGAAATGGCATATTTATACAGGAAATAAAGGAAGGAATTTTGTTGTTTAAAATGTTTTTCGTGTATATAAATTATGAAATGTTTACGCATATTGAAATTGTAAATGATTTATGAAAATTATCGAAATTCTGATTATAATTCTGATATTTTGAAAATATTAAGATTCATTTAGAAAAATTTAATGTGGTATTTAATTATTAGTGTTAAATGTTCGGTTGTAACATATGTAAGTTTGCAAGAAAAATAAAGTTCGCACTTAACTTCTTTTAATTTTGAAATCTGGATATTTAATTAAAAGGGATATTGAAAAATGTAGGATATCATTGAAACAAGAGTCGCTAATAATTCTAAGTACTTTTACTTGCATATTAAAATTAAATTCAAACCTAATCTATACGTTGAACTTCATTATTTTTATTTAGAAATTCGTTTAGCGTGAAAACGAATACCAGTATCGATATTTAAAAGTGTTGCTCTCAACTGTAGGCATCTTTTGTTTTATATTAAAATTACGTCTAAACGTAATCGAAAACTAATTAATTCAGAAACTACCAAGCACAGGGAATGAAGTAGATACATACTGACAGCGATTCAGATGATGGTCAAACTTCGTCTTACGATTAGGGGACCAACAATTAACGGGTCCAAAATATGTGTACTCGTATCTTATAAACTATTGGTTTTCTAAATTTTTAACTTGTATTCTCGGACTTTTCAGATCAAAAACTACAACTTTTAACCAAAAATGTTTGGTCCCCCAAGACGAAGTGCAGCCTTGGGTCTAGTTTTAACATAAAATTAAAAGTACTTAGAATTATTTGCTACACTATTTCCAATGATATTTCACCTTCTTAAATAAGGCTTTTCAAGATATTGAAATTTTAAAAAATCGGAAATACCGAGCAAATAGTAAACAATTACCAAAATTTTTTCTCATTGTTAATACAGTAGACTCGTGATAACTTTCCGCAGAGGCCTATTGCTGTCTACACTTACTTTCACTAATACTATTCACATATCTCCAGCACACCATTTTTCACGCGTATGATTTGTTTGAACAATATCAATCATAGTGTTCGTTCGTCTAGTGAAAAAGCACTGAAGGGGAAGGTGCCCATACCATCTTATCCGAATGAGGCATCGTGGCTGCGCGCTCGCGCGTGACCCCTCATTCACATGAGGTGGTGGGGCACCTTCTCCTTCAGTGCTTTTTCACTAGACGAACGGACACTATCACAGCCGACTCTAGTACTAGCCATGCTGAACAACGTGGCAACACCGCTCACGTGACAATCGGGAGTCCTATTTTCAAAAACAGAGTCCTGTGCTCGGAATTGTAATTAACGTCTTTTTTAATTAAAAGCTGTAGTAATATACACTATTTTGTGTTAATTATGTATAAACAATATATAAACGTTGCAACTATGGCAAATAGAAGTGATGTGGTAGTATAAAATTGTTATAAATGTGATATATATTTTGTGTACTCTCAAAGTAGTTTGGTGTTGTGAAGCATGATATTTGAAATATTTACAGTGGCTTCAAGAAAATTTAGGTATGAAGCAAAATGAAACCATCTTTGGATCAAATTGAAACATTTAAGAATTGATAAACGTGTATATAAGTTAATAAAAACCTTGAAACAAGCGAAATTATTGGAACGAAACCAAGGAGGTTATGTGAAGACCAGAGAGTAGCCGGGAGTCTGACGACGTTGATTGGCTGGGAGTCCGGGAGGTAGATAGAGTAGGGTAGGTGTTGATATATTCAGACCGGACTCTCGCGGTGTTGCCATTTTTAATTCAGCACGGCTAGTACTAGAGTCGGCTGTGACACTATGATTAATATTAAATATTCAATTGTTTTGGAAATATTTCGTTATTTTTGTCTTCGTCTTTTGTCCCTCAGCTGTTTCGCCAGCACCTGATAGAGGCATTTGCTAAATTTTCGTTTCCCAAAAATTTCCTCTCCTACAGCACTTAATGTGGAAAATTGTCAAGTCTACTGTAAATATCTGTACACAACTAATAGGGTTTCCTTCTCTTACATTGCCGTTGCCCCTAGGGAAGTTTGCCATGCTCGGTGCTGAACAGCGTTCCGAACGAGAGCACCACGTAAAATCCTTGAGAAAGGTTAGGTCCTTTATGGCGGCAACTGTTGAATGTTATGGCTGGCAGTGTATACCGGGACGATGGTTACGCTGACGTCCACTCACGCGTTTCTAAGTACTTAGGTATGGTCTACGAAGAAAGAAGCCTGCAGAACAAGCCAGCAAGGGATCTTGTTCTTATATGCGACACATACATACTGCCAGACCAGCAGACCTTTTGAATTGATCGGTCCTTCTCTTCTTAAGTTCCTTTTTTTTGTCTCCCTCAGTCCCTTTATACTTTATCCTGTCAAACACCCTCCATTGACTTTTAAAGCGATTTTCTAACTTTAGTTCGAGGATTCGTTGACAAATGATGCTCCTGTTGGTCTGTTTTTACTTGTAGCTTGCTCATCTGGATATGGCGAATGTACTTCCGGTCGAACAATGTACTGGCCAGTCAGAAATCTGGGTCTTAATATTGGTTTAATTTCATATTTTGTTAGATTTAAATTAGTGGTAGATTAAATGATTTTATAATTTTATTTTATTTCAAACATAAGTACTTAATAAGTTTACTTAATCTGGATAACTTAATTGAAAAATGACAAATATACAAGTTATAGTTTCAAATTGCTATCTTGTATTTTTGTATTATTTTCAAAAAGATTAAAAACGTGTTTTATAATTTTTTATAATCATTTCATTAAAGTTCTGATAGCTAATTAAGCATTCACAATTCCTTGATGCCTCTAAGATTATTTATTACTTCTTACTCGTTGGAGAACCATAAACTTGATAATTTTCTAAAATCCTGCAAACAGTAACTTTATTTTAAATTTGTATCAATACAGCAAAATTACCAAGCAGTTTCTCTATAATTTTTTCTATAATTAATTATAGAATTATTTATTTACGTATCCTCAGAAATTCTTTCATTAATATACAGAACCCAGAATTATATTCCAGAGTTTTGATAAATAATTATATATTCAAAATTTCTCAAGATTTACCAAATTTTCTATTAAAATTTTATTGCTCGAAAACACTATAAATTTTGTACCGTCCTATTTTGAAAGTTATAAGGAATGCGACGAATAAGATTGATTGCGTTACGCCACTGCTTGGCAGAGTGGAATTATTCGTGGCGACCGTATCGTCTCGTCGACGGCTCTTAAAAAACACCTTTTCGATCGAGGGTCAGAGAGTCAGCAGCCGGACTTTCGCTGTTTAAAAAGTCAAATACACGCATCGAATTTGGAGTAAGAAAACAGATCAATGGGTTTATGCGATGTTATGCACTCGTATTTGGGTTAACTCGTTAATGCATACGTATGGGAGGATGTGGAATCAAGTGAAACACCGTGACGACGATGCGAAAGCATCCTGTCTCTGCAGACAACGAGAAGAAATAGTATTTTGTATTCATGACTGTTTTCGTGAATGAATATAAAAGTGGTATCAGTTATAAATGTCGACAAAGGCGTCCTTAATTTTATCAAAGATCGTGAATCACTATAACCGATGAAAGG
The DNA here is from genome assembly GCF_051020975.1 of Osmia lignaria lignaria. Taxonomy (NCBI): domain Eukaryota; kingdom Metazoa; phylum Arthropoda; class Insecta; order Hymenoptera; family Megachilidae; genus Osmia; species Osmia lignaria. Next base: position 5,546,407 of record NC_135035.1, read on the forward strand.
AATGACCTTTTTATACAAACTTGATAGAAATTAATTTACAAATGATGGCTATATCGCACAATGTCTTCATGTTGCTAAAAATGATGCAGTTTGAGAACTTTTTGACTGAAATATGTAGTATTGATAAAAAATTTGAGATTAATAATTTTTAATACTTTAAATTATATTTCCGTCAAATTTATTTAATCATAAGGGAAGTTAATAATAAGTATACAATTTTTTTACTTTCAAGATTTATTTTTGTAATTAAGTAATCGTTATTGTTATCGTATTCCCGGGCCATTATTCAAATAGTAATTAAGGTAGCAAATTAATTTGTGGACCTACTAAATAGAGAAGTTGAGATTAAAAAGGAATATACATTATGTCAGAGGAACTCATTAATCTGTTCTTGTGCCATTTTTTAAATATACAAAAGCATAATTTTCAAGCCATCAAAGTCATTTGTACACTTAATACTTTTATTACATTGTAAATGTTTCTGAAAATATTAACATTTTACCTGCCAATCACAGATAAAGTGAATAATTAATACCATCACTGCATAAATTGAATGGTTTATTATGAAAGTACAGATCAAATCCATCTTTGGAAAAAAAAATTTACTTCATATTACTTTGGCTCTTATTAAACATGAAATGATAAATTGTTTTAATAAAATAATCTTCATGTAACTTGCTACACTTGATTATAATAAATAGTGTGGAGAAGTTTGAAGTGGACTAAAAATTGAATTCTATTTAATATTAAATAGTTTATTATTATTATGAAAAGAACACATTATCTGATCAAAATTGTATTTTCTTGCATTACCAATGATAAGTTTTGGGCCACCTGATTATTTGTCAATATAAGTTTATTAACAAAAATTATATGTTAGCGAGGGTGTCATAGATATCATAGATTATTTCTTTTAAAGATTGCAAGGTCAATGCTGTGTTCTGATTCTCTAGTGAGTAATTTGAAATTTTTGAAGTTTATATGTTAAATTTTGCAATATTTAATAATTCCAATCAGTGATAATTTTTAAAAAATTTATCCCACTATTAATATTTTCAAAAATTGTTTCTTCGTTTAATTATTCACGTCCTTTTTCCAGTATATCGCGAATAATTAAATAAAAAAATGATAACTCTCAAATTACTAATTTTGAAAATATTCGTGACAAAATAAAAAGAACAAGAAAGTTAATTAAATATTGCAAAATTTAACATATACCATCATTTTCCTTAAGGAAGTCTACCATGCTCAATATTATACTTACGTTCATTACATTGCTAAATTGCCTCGTAAGTTGAGTTAAATGAAAAAAGATTAAAATACCTACTAAAATGATGATAATCATGGTAACGTTAAACACACGTGCTACAAACACGTAAATTACCTATACTGCTATTTAATTCTTAAACAAATAATCTTCGTGATCAGATCTTTAAGAGGAATCCCTGATCTTAATCTTTCAGCTTATTGGACCGTGTAATTCAATTTTAACCAAGCTGATAGGAGGGATTTGTGGCATTAAGTGGAAATCACGTTTTCGCATTGATAAAGCCTTTTCGTATTCTGGTAATGCCGAAGGAAACGGCGAGGTGATTAAAATCCTCGAGCCGATTACACAGTTTACGTGTGTCCGTTCATCTTCTAGCGACGACACTCTGACCCCTTTCGTCGCTAATTTCACACTCCTCTAACGAGATCTTTATCGAATACCATCATGAACACGCCATTATCTCGGCTCAATCATTGCAATTAATGGTCATCGCTTTCTGTCCGTGTACAGTACTGCTTGTAACGTAAAAATATCCATCACAGATAACTTTATAATTGATTATCTTACGAAATCTACGGTTTTGAATCCATGAAGTCCTCGTGGTCCCTTTGTATTGTTGATTCAAAAATTAAATCATCAACTTTTGTTTTATTTTTTCACGAATTCAATTAATATTTTGATGATGTAAACCATAATTAATTCCTTATGTAAATCATATTTTAAAATCCTAAGTAAGATCCTAAGTAAGGTGGTGGCGCATAAGGTGGTTACAGTGTATAAATTTTATGGAAAGTTATTAAAATAATGTTTTGATGACGATTTTTTTAAAGGGGTATACCTGGCAGATAGTGTCGAAAAATCGCCCTTCTTGTGGAATTCGTTTATAAATAATGACCACGTGACCACACAGTTATATATATATAACTTTCGACTTCATTTTCTAATTTTTCGAATTAGAAATATTGCAAAATGGCAAAGTTATTTATTAACTCCGAAACTCCGAAGTAAAAACTGGAATGCCTAAAATGAAAAATTCTGTTTGATTTACAAACAAGAAAGTATCACCCACAAACTAGCGTTAGGATTGAAAATAATTTTGATAATTATAGAAATGGCAACATTTTGAAAACGAGAAATCTATTTTTACTAAAAAAATCTGCTTTAAACGATTATAAAAAGTTCAATAATTGAATGTCGAAAAGATTCTATCCTACACTGTAGAATACTTTATATAATAGAAAATATTCTTTGAAAGCTTAAGGGAAATTAGGTGTATAAGTTCGAAGATTTTGTGTCAGCTATTTCAAAAAAGCATTATTTTGAGAAAAATGTAGAAAGAGCTTAAAGTACTATAACTTCGCCAAACATTCAAATTTTTAAATATCCCTTTGGCATGGCATTCTATAGAAGAATGAGTACGAATATGAGATACTCATTTTATTTTTAAATCTAGAGAGTCTTGGAATAGTCATAAATAAAAAAATCAAACATAAAAATTGGAAAGTTTCATGCGGAATGTGCTATATAAATACAAATATTGCAGACTTTACAAAACTTCTGCTTTTTAACTTCTTCTAAATGATCGAAAATTCGGGCTAATAGAAATTCGGGTAGTAATATTATGAGACAGTGTTACTTTTGAGAAAAATAAACTGATAAAACTACAATAGAATATTAATAATAATAAAGTAAACACAATAGAACGTCAAATGTAATAAGGAAACCATAATTAAAAGAAGCGTTTAGTTTCTTCTGCCCATATGTGGCATGATCGGCATTAAATTCACAATTTGTTTTTGTAATTTTCAGAAAATCTTTTATCGCAAAATACGCACGTTTTATATGTTCGAATGTTCATTACATTGTTTAGTAATAAATTTAAAAATATAAAGGACTGTCTCATATTTCTACCAATTTGTCATTTCACTAACCATTATTATTTATCATAATCAAAACACAAATACTTGAAACATCGATTATTATAATATAACTTACTCTTTTTGCTTTTTTAAAACCTCATAAAATAAACCAAAGTAAATTTTGTTTTAAAAATTTTGTTTCTATTACGACTAAAAGCTACAATGTTTGTTAAACGAAACAATGAAACCTGTCAAGAATGATTGTTATGGGAGAGTATTTTACTCGTCGCAATACTTGATATATTAGATGTAGAAATTAATTCGGAGCTTTTGCTTTATTTTAATTGAAAGTTTATTTTTAAAAAATTATAGTAATTTCAATTATTAAAATAATTATTATCGTTATCAAATCTTCGCGCCACTTTTCAAGTTCCTGGAAGCGCGGGAAAATATTTTTTTTTTTTTTTTTATATATAGGTGTTTAACTGCAAGGTTATTAGCGACGCCTTAGACGTTTCGTATGTGTATATTAATCTATTGTAAAAGTAATGCTAAAGGCACCGAATTAATTTCTACACCTAATACAATCATTGTTAAAACTTTAATATTTCACATTTCTACCCCATCTCATGTTCGTACCTTCTCCTCTACACTTCAAATTTAAAAAACTAGAAAAAAGCAGGTATACCCCTGCAGCTTGACAGAACACGACTAATTTTATTTCCCAATCAGTAACCGAATTAAGAGAAGAGACAGAAATAAGGAAACAAAGTTGTTTCCATTAGGCTGAAAACCTTCATGGCTCATTTGTATGTGCAATGGGGTCCCAAAGGGAAACCGGTTTCGAAAGATAGGAAAAGCTGTCGGTTGGGGACAAATATCAGGTCTAATTGGAAGAATGGGAGCTGATCGCAAGCAAGTGTTCCATAAGTCAGCCAGAACGTCGACCCGTGACCCCTTAACGATCCTTCGAGGGCCTTTTTTTCGCGAGCCACATGTGAAAACCGACCTGCCCACCCCCGTAGACGTTGCAGGTCCTTCAACGGTCGCTTGGGGTTCGTTGTGGTCGTGGGAAAGACGCCCCAGCCTTGAAATCTTTTGAAAGGCATTACATCAATCCACGTCTGCATGAAATCCCCAGCCCTCTTCCACGTTTTTTTTTTTTGTTTTTTTTTTTTTCATATCAAAGAGGGTTTCTTTGATGAAAGTGTCGAGACCTTGGTGGAAATCGCTTCGAGAAAAATTCTACGTTCCTCAGCGTTTCGTGCGGGCTTTTAATCAATTTCCATGGAGAAATGGAGAGGCAGCATAAGGAAGAGCTGGTCAATAGTTTTTCAAACACGCCTCGTACATGTGCGTTGCATCCCTAAACACGCTTGGGACGCTCCGACATGGGCGTGGAACCATGATTGACACACCACGGTAATTTTCTTTTCTTCCTCGGAGTCTTGGACACGGTATGTAAATTGGAGTGGCACTTTCGGCGTACGGCAACTCCGAATGACACTCGAATACGCGTCGTTGCAGGTTTTTGAATAATGTAACAAGTTACAGCAGCAACTCTTATGGATTTATTGTAGCAGACTTAAGGTAATAGTTTGGAATTTTTCATCTTTCAATCCTTTTACAGCGGAGTCTGAGTCAATCGTGGTGCAATATGTTATTTTTTAACGAAAAAGTTCCATATGTTGGAAGAATAATTTTCAAAGATGCAGTGTAAAATTTAGAATTTGAAAATAATATGAAATACGAAATTAAATTAAAATTGGGGCTATTTCCGTGGTCCACCGTTTGAGAATTAAGAAAGGGTATACAACTAATTTATTGGTACAGATTGCATAAAATATTTGAATATTTTCAAAACTTTTCTAGCAATATTAACATTTCCTCTCTTCAATTTTTATATTGTTAATTACTAGTAATTATGTTAAATAATATTCGCAAATATTTTTCTACAATTTTGTTTACAAAGCAAGAAAAATATAAAAAGGAAAATTTCATTAACAAACTTTATGATTTTAGTAGTTTATTTAATACAAAAACTATATAATCTTTCAACCTCAAATAATAGAATTATTAATAATATTACTTAAATTAAGCATTCATTCCAAGATGACTATAAGCAATTATTCAGAAGACCAGAATAATTTCAGTTTCCAAAACGAGTATTTCTTGAAAATGCCCACGCCACTGGGGCCCAATCTTATGAGGGTTTTATAGGATGCAGCACCTGCGGCTTTCGTCCCCAGATTCAGGCCGAATGGATGGGGGTGCAGCAGCAAAAAAAAAAAGTGGAGACAGAAGGGGAAACTCCGACGAGAAAGAAGATAGGGCGATACATACGTTCGTCCAGCCCCTGTTCATGGTTGTTGGGGTCCTGAAAAGGGAGGGTCGTATAGCGGGTCAGACTCCAGAAGTCCCATTTTCGAGACGCATACGCATCACCGATGACGTACATAACATTCATCCCCAGACCTTTCTGCCCTACGAGGACACCTGTGTGCTTGACCTGTTCCTAGCTATACAGGTATACGTGTATGTTTATTAATCTGGGGTTAAAAGGGACCTGTGTTATGAAATATATGAATGTTTCTATGGCGACAATGAAAGGGATGGATGGGTAGTCGAAAGACGGAAAACCGTATGGGGTAAAATATTCTTCATATATCGTCAGTTTACCAGAAGCGTGACTTAAATAAAAAATGTTCATTCCTAAGGAGAGCAGCTTAAAATTTTTTTTTTTTTTGTAATTTATTTACTACTTTATTGTTTTTCATTGAATATTTTTGGCCTTTCCTTTCTTTATTAAAAGTAATATATATTTATTTACTTTTTATTATCTTTTTTCTTAATGTTAATGACATTCTTCCAGATAAACGGAGTTTATTTTTAGAATTTATTTTCCTAGGTATCTCTAAATTGATGATTTTTGAGTCGTCATTATTTCTGGCAAACCGACGATATGTAAAAATTGTAAGATTTTAAAAACATCTATTGCTTCTGATCATTGAATCTGATCAACATTTTTAATATTTTTAGTCAAATTGGAAAATTAAACGAAGTTTAATAGTAAACATCTTATATTAGGATGTCATGTTTAAAATACAATGCAATGTTTGGGATGTTTTGTTTCTCTATACCAATTTTGACTTTCTAATTATAATGTTTGACTTATTATTATAGATTTATGTGTTTACAATAAACGGTTTGAAAAGGGCCAAAAAAGAAGTCGAATTTGGTCACAGTCCTTAAATTTAAATTTTTTATTACATGAATATTCAGCAAAACGAGAAACATTTGTGATGAATTTTAACAAAAGGACTATTTATCATTGAACAAAGTATTATTATAAATTATAACATAATTGATTTATGATATTATAATACCCGAATTAATTTAAATTCAAAAATCAATACATATTAATATTACTAATTTTTATATCATTTTATAATATAAAATGTTAGTAAAATATTAATTATAAACAATATGTTTTCAACTATTCAGCAGCTGGATCAGTAAAATTTTGATTATAACTATGAAAAACTGTCATTTTCCGCTTTCAGAGGACACCTGTATACCTGAACAACCTGCACCCTTGAGCACATCGATGGTTATTTATACAGAGGGTGGAAATCGCGGTCGATCGGCATTACGAAACGTTTGTGAATGCTACCAGCAGAGGAAACGGAGGTAGATTGGATTCGAAAGCGAAAGATGTTGAAACCGTAGGGGTGTAAAGATCCGTTTTGATGACGCATACCTGCGCATGGCTCTATCCGCTATCCTCTCGTATTTCTTTTCATGCTTTCACCGTTTTCTAAGTTTACCTTTCAGAAGCTGACATGTGCGAACATACATAACCGTTCAAAACTTCTAGGACAGTTTTTCTTACACTTAATCAAATGATTTCGATTTTCACATCGAAAATATACGTATGCTGAATTTTAGGAGATTAAATAATATATCAATTTTCATCTTAAATATTCTGATTAAAATTATTAAAATTAATAATAATAGTTAATAATAGTAAAAATGATAGTTAAAATTATTAAATTCAAAACTATACAAAATTCTATTACGTAGCTGCAATCATTAAAAGTATCATTAAAACAGTTTTAATTACTTGAAAAGTCTTATTAAAATTATATTATTGAATTATATATAATGTACAAAGAGCGCCAAGGAAAATCATATGGGGTACCGGTCCCTCGGCCTAGGGCTTAGGAATGGTTATAATTCTTTATTGGGTTCCATTTGAATAAAAATGACTGAAGAAGCATTTTGGAGACCATTTTCTCAAAAACTATTACATATAGGTAGCGCCACACCCACAACTGCATTTAGTAGACCTTGGATAGTAGTACTAATCCATCTTTTTAGATTCGATCTAATGTCCCTCTTTGACTGGTTTTCAATTTGTGGACCTTTTTATACTCTTACCTTCAATATGGAAGATGCTGTTAATCTGACTGTAAGTCGAATTTTGGAAAAGCCTTTCGCTAAAATACGTGTTGCCCTTAATAGTAAAAGCAGACAAAAGTGCAACTTGATCAGTCGAATGATTACTGAGAGAAAGGAACGTGAGTATCAAAAAACGTGATTTTACAGGGAAAGCATTTTTCTAAAATTCTGCCTCTATCAATTCACACGTCGCGTCGGACCTAACTTTGTGAGTATTTTTCACCCGCTTATAGCACCCGAAAAATTGTTTTAATTATAGAATCTGACTCCAAATATCGTCTATTATCAAATAAAAAAATAAAAATAAAATCAATTTTTCGGCCCCCGAAAAATGCCGTTTCGAAATATTCGATCTGTCACGTTTCAAATTTGCCACCCTGTATAGCTATCGTATAGCCAAATGTAATATTTACTACTAATTTTCTGGTGGAAACAGTGCCGGCGTTGGGAGGGGCGGTCGGGCAATCGCCCAGGGCGCTAGATCCTAGCCTCTGCGCCGCAGCCCCTAGTATGCGAATATACCGATATTTTCTCATTGTCTCTTCACTCTATTTACATCTCATATATAATGTTACATATATGCTATATATGCTGCGGCATTTACGTCTACATCTTTCCTGACGCGTTTTTTACTTATATACATATACCGGGTGGTCCACGCAACGTGTGCACCTTTATAACTTCCAAAATATGCGTTGCATGAAAAAATGTTATATACAAAAGTTACATGGTTTAAAAGGGTACACTATGTAGTGTGTTAATTTTTTTTACAGATGGAGGCGTTTCGGAGATTTGAAGGACTACTTTGTTTTTTTAAATAGAATACTATATTTTTTATACAAAAATATTGTAGAGTATCGAATTCTGAGTAAAAAAGTGTTGACCTTTATTAGCCCTAAACCTAATAGGTAACGAGTAATTTCACTTTATAACTTGAAATTTTTTTAATATTATCAAGTAATATTAAGTAATATCCTTAATGCCAATGGATATCACTTTGAACGCTTACGTTAGTTACGATAAGCCACACTGTCACGTAAACATCGTTGTCCTGCGGAAATCTGTGATAAAGTTGAATCTCCAACTTGATATTACGTGAAGAAAATTTTCAAGTTATAAAGTGAAATAACTCGTTACCTATTAGGTTTAGGGCTAATAAAGGTCAATACTTTTTTACTCAGAATTCGATACTCTACAACATTTTTGTATAAAAAATATAGTATTCTATTTAAAAAAACAAAGTTGTCCTTCAAATCTCCGAAACGCCTCCACCTGTAAAAAAAATTAACACACTACATAGTGTACCCTATTAAACCATGTAACTTTTGTATATAACATTTTTTCGTGCAACGCATATTTTGGAAGTTATAAAGGTGCACACGTTGCGTGGATAATCTTGCCCAGGGCGCCAATATTGCTAAAACCGGCACTGGGTGAACATTTACATTATACTTGAAAACTTAACTGTGTATTTAGAAAAGTAAAGAGATCAACACTTTCCATAATCAATTTTTTATGCAAGTATGTCAATAAAAAATAATTATTTTTAAATAATCACATTCTTATATGTATGTCGGTCAGCGAGGTTATTTATCTTATCTGAAAGAGTAATTACTAATTACATCTGAAATAAGTTATTAAATGGTGAAAACAAATGTAAAGCCGAAGAATTTTACGTCAAACACATTTCTATCTGTCATAACTGCAGACGTTCTATAGATAGACTTGGTAATTGTATGTAACTTTCTCTTTCGAGAAGGTCAACAATCAATCGAATATCTTATATGAATGATACACAAAGAGACTGCTTATCGTGCAGTATGCATCGTCAGCAGTGCATTCAGAGATCCATGTAAGAAGATTTTGAATTAACTCTCAAGAATTTATTTTAATACATTTAAATAGTGTGAATTGTTAAAACTGTATAGGACGTTATGTATGTAACTTGCAGTATAATGTCAAAGGCAATACGGTTACATAAAACAATAAGGCAAAATCATGAAATAAAATTTGTTCATATGAAGCTATTTATTTTTTTCAAGAAAATCAAATTTGAAAATTTTTCTAAAATACCTTTGTAATTAAACTAATAAAATTAAATAGCCTAAACGAACATTTCTACTAGAGGTGTGCGAGAATGAGAACTCAAAAATACATACATATTACGTTCGATTGGGTCGACTCGGGTTATCGAAAGTATAGATGGTCGAAAACTCGATATATTCGAGTACCCGATACTCGGATCGAATCGTCAGAGTGAATTACATAGGTACTAGAGGTGTCCGAGTACTCGGAATTTACAAGCCGAGCTGAACTCGATTGTTCGAGCCGAGTCGAGCGCTTGAATTTGCCGAATTACTCGAAATCGACGAACTGTTTGAAACAAAAGCGAGCTACTCGACATACTCGAACTACTCGAATATTCGAGTCGTTGTGAAACTTTGATTTACTTGAAGATGAATTTTCAGCTCGAATATTCGAGTAGTTCGCCTTTGTTTCAAACAGTTCGTCGATTTCGAGTAATTCGACAAATTCAAGCCTTCGACTCGACTCGACCGACCGATTGTTTGACTCGAAATTCGAGTACTCGAACACCTGTAATGAATTCGCGTTATAGGAAATCGCGCTGTACGATAATTTTTCTCGTATTACGCGAATAATTTAATATAACATGTTTCGAATGGCAATCAAAAAATGAAGTAAAAGATAGGATATTTTAAGTAACAATATGGAGGGCAGTATTAGAAGTATCTGTTGATCAAAATGCTAAAAAATAAATAATAAATAATATTTTATTATCATAATAAACAATTATTTATTGAATTATTCATGAATTACCCCAAAAGTTGAATTCAACTCATTTTACAGATTCAGCGTTACCTAAAACATGTTAAAAAGATTTATACACACAAAAACACATTCACTTACATGGGATGACCTAATATAACGATTTAACTACTTTCACTACAAAGTATTCGGAATTCTTTTTATAATTATCGTATTCGATAATAAGAATACAAAATGTGAAGAAATATTCACTTTTTAACAGTTTCACCTTAATACTTTGAAAGTTATTGTAAATATGTACTCCATACGTGCGATTTTTAATTTTTAAAAACTGACTTAGGAGTTTCTAGTTAAATAATTGTTGTTCCCTAATTATAGAAACTGGTCACAACAGAAGATAAAGTCGTATACAGATAAAATCTTTTGACCTTCTCTTTTCAATTGTTTATAAACGATAATTATTTTCAGATAAGCAATAGTTAAAATTACAGCTACAAAAATAGCGACCCCGAAAAATTACTATTTTCTTTTCTAAATAAATAATTTACAAAAGGACGTTTTTCCCCACGTATTTCCAGGTAAAATTACGTTTTACGAAAATTCTTTCCATTAAATTTTTGAGAAACCGTTGATAGGTCCAATGCTATTCACGTAGATTGTGGATCAATTTTAACGGAGCATCTTGTAGGTAACGAATCATAATACCAATATCAAATAATCATATCTATACGAGGTATGTGAACAAACAGTTTGAGCAACGAATAAAATCCAGTACAAACACCTTCCACGTTATCAGCCACCGAGGAGCTGATAGTAATTACTTTAACGAATGCATTGAACGATAAGAATGTACAGTGGGTCCTCGTTGTATTGCCAAGTGAGCGATTTAACTTTCACACAGATTTTCAAGCATGCTAGTGCTACTCTTTCTTAGAATGTTCTTTTTATACGTTTTATTATACAATTTAATTACACTTAGAATATTAGAAAAATACATATACATATATACAGGGTGTCCCAGAACTGGGGTAGGACCCGTGGAGGGACGATTGCTGAGGTCATTCTAAACAACTTTTTCCTTTGCCAAAATGTTCCTTTGAAAAACACTGGCCAATCAAAACGCGGGCCGAACCGCGAGAGTGTTGGATATGCTCTGCGTTCAAACCGTGGTCGTGATCAAGTCCATCAGCACCGCATCGGTATAATAGGATTCGCTGGACGAAAATTGTATCGAATAATAAATTAAAAACAGAAAGGAATAATAGTATCGAATTATTGGTTGCTCATGAACAACAAATCCTATTACACCGACGCACAGTGGGACAAAACGGCTTTCGGCGATCAAAAGTCGATTTTCGTGAAATCGAAAATTGAAAAACTATTTATACCGCAGTTCACCAGAGTCCATAACTGCGAAAAGACCAGTTTTCGTTCTTCGCGCATCTCCAGTGCGCATCTTCGCCCTGATTGGCGATACTCTCAAACGAAGTGGAAAGCGATTGGCGGATAGTTCGCTGCGTTCCCCCACCATCTTCCAACCTGCGCGTCGCAGTTATGGACTCTGGTGAACTGCGGTATACATACATCGATAGAGAATAAACTGTAGTTTAGCGTAGTGTAATCCGTTTTGCCGTGGTTCGCACTCAAAGTCAGTAGAAATTCGTTAAAACGAAACGCTGATGATATTACCCCTAACTTCAATGTACGATTCTAATGAATTTTACTCGGAAAGATAAAATTCAAATGAATTATAAAGTTTACTAGATTAGTATAGATTCTATTCAGTGCATAAAGTAAGTTAAAATGTTAACAACTTTTTAAATAATAGGATCTGATTGAAAGGAAGTACATTTAACTAAAGTCTTAACTTTGAGTTTGATTTAAAAAAAATGCCGACACTTGCCGAATGTTTAATTATTACTACAGGAAAGGGTGAACCTTCCGCTATCAGAGTCTGAAAAAATTGGGTGCACGTTTTTGTACTTTTTCAAGAAAATGGCGATTGAATGAAATTACACCCATCTTGACCGCTGCGCACGATGATAGAAAAACAGTACCAGATACGATAATTAACCAGTTAACTGCATTCCACGTGTATATTCATCATCCAAAACTTTATTTCGTCCTTGCAATATGCCATAATAAATTTTCATAATTGTCGAAACTGTTTTCACGAATGATTTGGTATAGATCATAATAAATATAAATAAATATATTATAATAACACATGTCTTATCAGTTTTTAATTATTAAATCCGTTTCTCTTATAGTTATTAACAGTTTTGTGTCAAATTTTTGTTAAATGACATAAAATATGTCTAACAAGTAAAGGATATTGAACGCGTTACAATTTATACGTGAATATTTTGATACCTTGTAGTTCAATATGATTTATATTGGTACCACATAATATAGGCAAAAACTTCCCAAAATTTCATTAAAATATTTCCAATAGAACCGAAGTTACAGATTTTTGATCGCCGAAAGCCGTTTTGTCCCACGTCGCGACGTGGTGACTTGATCACGACTACGGCTTGAACGCAGTGCATACCCAACACTCTCGGGTTCGGCCCGCGCTAAAGGCGCGCTCTTATTGACCAGTGTTTTTCGTTAATAACTCGAAAACGAAGCCTTAACCAACATTTTGACACAGGAAAAAGTTGTTTAGAATGACCTCAGGTCCTCCACAGGTCCGACCCCAGTTCTGGGACACCCTGTATAAGAAAGTCTTTAGGATAATAAAATAAACCATATTTGTGTATTATAAGAAAATAAAGAATGGATATTTAATCAATTACACTTATTGAACTTAGGAAGCGATAACACGCAGTAATCCATCTTCTGTAACGTACAAAACTAAAAACGGAAATATTTAAATTTATTTAAATCTAACACTCTTCCTACGAAAATGATACAATTTTACGTCCTCTTTCTCCTTCAACTGAAAGTTTGGAAGCTTGACAAATCCGCCTCTACCGCCCGGTCCGTGACAATATAACGAGAGATTACTGTATTTAACTTGTAAGCTCATTTTTTCCCCCGCTAACGCCAAACGAGTGAGCTTTGGAAAACATCACCTTGGCTTGAACAAACAAAAAGTCACAGAAAAAATCTTCCACGCCTTTTCATTGATCTTTTTTATCTTGTTTAGCGAGTCGATTGTATCAGACATCGGAGGATATTTATAAGTGATTGATCAAACACTGCTAGCTGGTTTCAGGCGAACTTAATCTCACCCAGTGTTGAACGTTATTTAAATAACTTTTTATTTGAATGAGGAGTAACGGATGAAATTTTATTCGTTATTCGTTCATTTATCGTGGCGTTGAATTACCGATGACCTTAGTTAGTCACATAAGCTCAGTACTAAGAGAGGGGAGAGAGTTAAAGGGAGTTAAAGCTCTGTGACTCATTGTACAGGAGAGCCCCCGTTCGAAGCCCTCAGTTTGCTATATCAAAAAATTGGAATGTTTCAAAATTTCGCAAATGGACTAATTCCTGTTGTAAAAATAAATCCTCTTCTTTCCATTTTTAACCGACTTCGAAAAAGGAGGAGGTTACTCAATTCGATCAGCATATATGTATATCGCAGTTCACCAGAGTCCATAACTGCGACGCGCAGGTTGGAAGATGGTGGGGAAACGCGGCGAGCTCTCCGCCAATCACTTTCCACTTCGTTTGGGAGTACCGCCAATCAGGGCGAAGATGCGCACTGGAGTTGCGCGAAGAACGAAAACTGGTCTTTTCGCAGTTATGGACTCTGGTGAACTGCGGTATATATATTTTTTTTTACAAATCTTCATTATATGATGATGATTTCACGATTTTTCATTATGGTAATTTGATGACTTTTCCAAATTGATTTTAAAAATTCCAAACTTTAGAATCCACTATAATTTGGTCAATTTTGGACCTAATTGTCGTTGCAAAAATAAATCCTCTCCTTTTAAACTTCTGAAATCATTAAATTATTAAAATATGTTCCTTTGGGATATTTGCCTGTCAATATTATTTATTTCTATATATTCTTATGGAGTTACCCGATTTACCATTACTAGCTCCCTTATCACGCATGTATGTATACATATATACTTGATGTCACGAGAGTCCATAACTGCGAAAAGACCTGTTTCCGTTCTTTTCTGCGCATTGTCGCTCTGATTGGCGATACTTCCAGCGGAAGTGGAAAGCGATTGGCGGATCGCTTTCCCCCACCATCTTCCAACCTGCGCGCTTAGTTATGGACTCTCGTGACCTCAAGTATACATACATCTATGATTGAAAGTGAATCTCACCACGGTGTCCACTTGCAAGAAATGCTATCGACAGCTCCCGCGCAGGTTTTACTCTAGTCGACACTTATCCTAATTATAATTCGAAGGATAAATACAAGATAACGAATAAGGATGGTTTATTTATTATTTGAAATAACTTGTGCCCAACATTGGTCTCAGCTCGGCTTGCAAACCGCGTTATAGGATCCTGCTATTTTACATTCGAGTTCGTGTAACAGCAGCAGCAGCAGTAGCAGCCTTATCAATCATCCTCAAACAGCCGGGAGAAATATTAGTCGGGATAAGATAAAAAATAGCGTAAAAATAAACGGCAGATAAGTGGCAGCCATTTGTGCTGATTTCAGCTCGGAATTGCATCTGCACTGCGTCGATTACCTTCATGGTTTACAAGAGATGTTGAAATTAATCTGTTCGTGGTACATTCGCGGCAGGGAATCTGTAGTAGTAAAATGATTTTCAATTTGAAAAAATAATCACGTAGGTATCGAAAAATTCGAGGGATATTTAAGAAACAAAAATTTGCTTAATATGCACACTGTTTTTTAATAAATAAAACAATTTGGATCAATTAGGAGGCTGTTTGAAATTTGAAAGCTATGATAATAAATAAAATAAAACAGAAAGTATTATTTTACAAAATTTGTATGCTTCATGTAGACGTTAAGGAGTTGAAACCTTATTTTGTTTAAAGTCGAATTATATCACTATTTTTATTTGCAAAAATAGTTGCAGGAAATATTATTTATTATAAGATATCAAATTAAATATACATATCAGAAAATAAGAACATTAAATTATTTCAAGATATTTTTATTAAATATTTTAAATCCTATTTTATTAAACTGTATTTTAATTTGACTTTGAGCTTTTATCAAGAGGTGGTACGTATGTATTTTTTGGAAATGGCATAGTTTGATGCACACAAAATGTCGAATTCACATGGGAATCATTAGATCATAATATTTATACGAAAAAGAAAAGAGAAAATGATCTGTTTAATAAAAAATAGATACTATATTAAGTCGGTTGAATTGCTGTTTAATGGACAAACTGAAATTGCTTTTAGCGAGATAGGTTCGATAAGCACCTTTTTGAAAAGTCAGGATTAACTTGAGTGCTACGTGTATCAAGATCAAAGAGCAAAATTGAATGAATAACGCGCTGGTCAAAAATTACCTCGTTTCCTTTGAGATACTAATGGATAGAGTTTCATTTTAAATATAAAAGTATAAAAGTAATAGTGTACCAGGTTAAATATAACATTATATTGTTTAAAAAATTTTAACTCTTTTTAGATTTACAACGTACAATGTTTATTTTTATAGATTTTTATACAAATACAAAACTACAATGTGTTTTATCGGCATTTCTAGTTTTATTAGAGATTAATTTTAAAAAAGAATTAAAATTATTAAGTATTAAAAAGTTTTGTTTTTAAACAATAGTACTTATTCGATTGTTTCTTAGATAGAAATGACTGTACAGATGTTTCTGAATAAATTATAACAATTATTGTTATACATATTATATATTCAGCATCAACTTTTGTGGATATTTTTCCATTCATCAAAACATTCCACAAATAAACATTCCTCTTAATAAGGATCCTATCAGGGAAAATAATTATTTAATGTAACGATTGAGAAAAATTCATGAGTTTTATTTTTTTTTTTCATATTTTACTTTTATTTTTGTTACCAACGTGCAATTAATAATTGATGCAATGATAAGTCCAAATTAGAAAAAATTAAAATTGTTTGTTTACTAATTATTAATGAATATATATTACCTGCAGTATGTACTACTTAATGTTGAATTAATTCTTCTTCCCTTATTAATCCTCATTCTCATTTCTAACATTTAACATACAGTAAGATCTATTATTCTGTTACAAAATTAATCATTTGTATTCATTAACCCTTGAATAACGAAATATGGGTCAATCGAGACCCAAACATGCAAAATATGTACAAGGATATTAATCTAAAGTTAAATGAATAATTTTCAGAGGAATAGTGTAAAATTTCGAAAATAAAAATAATACGAAATACCAAAATAAATTAGAATTGGGTCTCTCTCCATGGTCCGCCGTCCGAAGGATAAGATCTTTTTGTTTTGATAAGTTTAACCCCAACTCTGTTAAGCATCTTGTATAATTCAACTGACTTTTCCCATTTTTACGACTAGAATGTACAAATCTCCCCATCTCCATTCTACCATCAAAATGTCTACCCACAATTACAAGGCAATAATTTAATAATAAAGCTCCATATAATTCAGAAACGGATAAAAACCGCGGGATGTTCAGGGAAGTGGAAGGCAATCCGAATATCTAAAAACCTCGGATCTACGTTATTCCTGCAAGGGATCATAGTAGAGGGTCAGGTAAGAAGACCCGTTACAAAATTCGAAATTACGTCCCTCGGACGGCAAATTATGGTCGAAGATCAGGTAAGGAACCGGTATCCTTTTTCGGCTGTCGATGTCTCCGTCTCTACGAGCTCTGATCCCCGGATCGTTCACACAGAGAAATTATGGCCGCTCTCCCTCTTCCTTGATTGAACGAACAAATTTATCTCTCCTCCACCTTCCTCCTTTATATGCCTTTCTTTCCGCTTTATTCTCATCTAGCTTCTCTTTCTGTCGGCAGACCACTTTCTCCACCTTGAATTCTCGCTTGGTGATCGCGCACGAAAGAAAGTCGGAAACGATCGTAGGAGTTTCTAATTTCGACTTGACCTTCGAGAAGTGGGTTAAATCATAAAGCACTATCTGCTTGACCATTTTACTTTCGCCACTTGACTCGGCTATGCTACACAGATGAACCTATATAATCGTCCTGATGAGTGTAAATCGAAGTTTTGATTCATGTTGCACGGTTATGATAATGTACAGTCGATCACAAAAATATTCGGGCACCAGTGTGGGTTTCAATTTAAAGAAAGGTATAATAAACAGATTAATGGGTTGTTTTCTTTTAACCTCAACTTTTCCATCTGATTAGGTCTACAAATTAATTCGGTACATAATTACTAATTACTATTTTAAAGTTGAATATTTTCCTTCTTCTATGTATTGGACTGTGTATAACAAGAAAAATTACTTCAGTAATTATGTTTAGCACGATTTTTAAAAAATAATTCATTAATTGATGTTGGCACGAAATCCCTATAGGAAATCCCTCTTTCTTTTTAATTAGTTACTCTGTCATGGCGATAAAGAGCGGTGTGGCACATATGTCCACGTTATTTTCTTTTAATTACTATTTCTTTTATAATGTTAATTTATAAGTTAATTTGTCATATTATTGTACTCGTTTATATAATCACTAATATTGAACATAGTTTAGCGTAATTCTGTCAATTGAAACAAAAGAAAAGGTACAAAATTAATTTGTATACCTAATAATAGTAATCATCTTGGAACACTGCTAACGAAATTGTAAGCAAAGCAGTTAACACAAATAATTAATTGTGTTAATTAAGTATTACGAGAAGCTCTCAAAAATAAAAGAGAAATTAAAAAAAGATACCGAGTAGGAGATTTGAACTCGTGACCTTCGCTTTTGAAATCTATTATTTTACCATCGGGTATATAAAATTGGATTCAATTTTTATTTAACCCTTGTATGATTTTCATAGAAACTAACACAAATTGTATAATAATTTTGATTACGTATTTTTTTGACAAGTGTAATAAACAATTCTTTTACATATTCAGAAAGCTGCATAAAAATTAGGAGTGAGCGAGTACCCGAAATTCCGAGCTCGGATCGGGTCGGGGCGGGTTGAGTAAAACCGAAGGTGATCGGATCAATACCCGAGACATACGAACGGTCAGGTAGCCCCATTATCTCGGGTAGCTCTATTGTCTCGGGTAGTCAAACGCAATCGGACCAATTCGGAAAAAGTCGAACGAGCTTGGGCGAGTCACCGCAATAACCGTGATTCGATTCGGCATTGTGTTTGAAATGGATATACTACATACAGGGTGGCCCAAAAGGAGCTTCAGTTATCATTTCCGCGTCATCTCTTTATTTTTATAGATATTCAAATCATTATTTGATAAACAAGTAGACTAGAGTTGAACATTTTTTTACACATGTTTTTCAGCTTTAAAATGGCAACTGCGAAGATCACATACAGCCTGGACGAACGTGTGTTTATCGTCGCTTATTGTTAATAGTCAATGATTTCTTTCTCTTGGGTTATGTCAAGGATAAAGTGTACGAAGTGAAGATCAGAGACATAAAGCACCTCAAAGAAAGAATCACTGACGTCATCCAATTGAAAAATTGAGAAAAAGTCGATTTGTATTCACACGTGTTTTACTCACTTTTTAATGGCCAGTAGAGATAATATTGTCTTCTGATCGAATTGTTTGAAACAAGGCTCTGCTACTTACTGGTTACTGAGGGAAAACACTGAAAATCTTATTCATAAAATTTTCAACGTTTCTGAATAAAATGCAATTTATTTGAATTGAATATCGATTGTAGTTTTTTATAGTGAATTTTTCGAAACTAAAGCTCATTTTGGGCCACCCTGTAGTATATCTCTATAAATTGCAATTATTGAGGCAACTCGCCTTTTTCAGAACTCGATTTTTTCAGAACTGGCTCGATTGTGTCGAGCTACCCGAGCTAGTCGGGTTACCTGTATGGTCGTATGTCTCGGGTACCCGTCCGAGCCCGTTAAGCTTTAACTGACCCGACCCGACTACTCGGGTGTTTGACACATACGGATACGGACACCTTTAATAAAAATTGACATTATCAAGAAATTTGATTCCAATAAAGTGAAAAATAAAGGAATTATATAAATCGAAAGATATGGTTCGGTCACAAATCCGAATACCGTAAAGGTGTTAAATCATTAAGCTGACCTTACAAAAAACAAACTTTTTCCCTTATTTTTTCTAGTTGCGCCTTATGACGTTGCGAAATTATTAATTTTGCGATTTTCTATAATTATGCAAAGTTTAAGCCCAATTAGTGAATTCATAGTAAAACCTGTTAGACGTATAAATTAGTGCTTTCTCTTTTTTAAACTGAAAATTTATTCTAAAAAAATCAAAGTAACTCCAGTTATTAAAATAATTGTTATCATTATCATACTCTCCGGGCACTTTCCAAGTCTACATAAACGTGGGGAAATATTTAAATTTAAAATAGTGATTAAAGTGTAATAATAAAGACACCGAATAAATATGTACATCTAATACTTTGTTGGAAATTGGAAATAGAATCTGAAAGAAATCTTTTATATTTCAGAGTCTTTTTGAACGAACACTGTACACCATACGCTAAGTAATTTACTTGCATTAATCAAATATACGTTTTATAATTTAATGGTAATTAAACTCAGATATACGAAGGTGAGAAGTTGTATTTGTTTTTTTTATTTTAAATACCCATTACACATTTATGTAACGCACATGGTAATTCACAAACAGACAGATTAAATCTACATTATGATTAAAAGAATACATGTTTTTAAATCATATCAGTAGGTTGAGCGATACGACACTTTCATATACTTAATCGCGTATTTCATATCTAAAATTAACTTTATCAAAGAACTCCATCTCCCCGAGACAATTTGAAAACATAAAATCTTACATTTGGATCTCCAATTTAGATCCTCATCGAAAATGGTCCTCTGATATATAAATAAATTAACAAAGAACATGTGTATGATATCTTATCAGAACTTGTTTATGCATTTAGCAAGTTGTAAATATTCAGTTAAGTAATTAATTCTTTTTCTTTCCTAGATTTATAAATATTAAAAATTAAAAACGGTACTATTACGAGGTGCAACTCATTTTTTTTCAAAATTACGGTTTGGATTATGAGAAGATAGCAAGTGACTGATGTTGCCTTGAACTCACCTCCCGTGAAGTTCAAAATTGATCATTTTCTCAAGTTAGAGTGAACGCATCCGGTGATCATAAATTATACAACACATGCATATTAAACTGCTTAAAATATGATTTATTCATAATTTTTTGCGTAACCTTGAGTGTGGATCATTGAACATATAATATCAACGAGTAGATATATTGAAATTTACATTTTCTTAAATTCTTAAATTTAAATGTTTTTTTATAAAGTACATCTATATAGATCAAATTAGTTCATATGGTAATGAGGGAAATGATCCGAAGAAGGAAGAAGATAGACCAGAGCTGAAGGTTACGAGCAATATTGCTTGTGCTGAGTAGTTTTTTAATTAGTTAATTTTCGTTAATTTTGGATTTATTTTTAATATGCAATTAAAAGTACTTAGAATTGTTCGCGACACTTTTTTCAATGATACCCTATCTTTTTAAATATCTTTTTTCAATATATTTACATTTAAGAAAAATTGGCGATATCGATCAAATACTAAACAATTACCAAGATTTTTTCTAATACATTGACTACCGCAACACTTATTTGTGGGTGCCGTTTGAATTTCCATAGAAATCCATCACTTATATTCTATATTATTAAAAATTCACTACTTAATTCGAAATACTCGTGTTAATTATTTAAAATTAAGGGGTTCAGTGAAATATAGGCACATGCTACATATGCATGTATTAATTATCGTTCTTTTCACCATTAATAGAGAAAAGAAATAATAATTTTGCTTTCAATTTGATTTTTTCTAAAATAATAATACGATGACATGTTCCTTTTTTCCAACATAGAAATACTGAAATAGTGTTTGCGACGCTTTTTTCAATGATATACTATCCTTTTAAATGCCCTTTCTCAATATATTGAAGTTTCAAAAAAATCGGAGATACCAATCAAAAAGTAAAATATTAACAGTTCATACACCACACATATTTGATATTTACTTTATAAAAAATCGTGATTATTTTGAATGATTAATTAAACATAAAATTAATTACTAAGAAGAAAAACTGAATATGCATGCTTAATTTGTGAATTTATACTTGGGTCTGAAAAGACCCAGGCACCACCCTGCGAGGGTTCTTCATTTTATTTTTAATGTTTAATATATTTTTATGTTTATTAACCTATAATAAAACAGTTCATACACCACACATATTTGATATTTATTTTATGAAAAATCGTGATTATTATCAATGATTAATTAAATATAAGATTAATTAATAAAAAGAGAAACTGAATGTGAATGCTTAATTTGTGAATTTATACTTGGGTCTGAAAAGACTCAAGCACCACCCTGCAAGGGGTTTTTATTTTATTTTTAATATTTAATATATTTTTATATCTATTAACCTACAATAAAACTTCATATTGAAGTTTCCAATCAGTAACTTGAAAAATTGGTACCAACAAATAAGTAAACAGGTGGGATTTTTGAAATGGGTCGCTCCATTTCGTTAAAATTTCACGTGTGAAAGGAGTCCTCTGTTTTTTGTCAAGATTCAGGTAGCCGCATAAACTACCGTTAATTCGCGAACCGTGTACGAACAATACTTGAAAGGCCGAGGAATATTTTTTAAAGGGGCGTTCGCCATGCGGCGAATTCAATCGTGCGACAGTATAATGCGATCGCAACGGTACGTACAAGGCTGGCCCCCGGCTTAACACGCTTGTACTTCTGCCGGAAGAGAAATTTTATCAAGTACCTATCGTCGTCATTTCTTTTCCTCAACCGAGGCTGCGACGTCGCTGGAAAACAGGGAATCCGCATACACGCGAAGAAATACGAGAAGGGGGTGGAGAACATGAACCCGAGAGAAAACGAAGAATTGACGTTGCTTCGGTTTGATATTTAATGAAATACGATGAAATGCTTTTCTTATTCGCAGCTGCATCGTTTTGCATCACCAGGAAGCTTCTTTCTGGAGATATACCATTTATTATGTGAAAACAACTGATGAGTTTTTTTAAAATAATGTTTCCGTTAACTTTTTGAAGTGAAATCTTCTTTAGGCGCGTTGAGCGATTTTCGGGAGGGGAAAATCTTATGGGTTCGCGTCGCCGACATGCTCGAAATGACGATCTACTGCTCTGGTACCAGACTGCCGCACGCGCTATAAGGGTAACGTGTTGTGCAACATTAGTGCTGTGTATATCTATACAAGTAAAGTTAAATTGACTACGTGAAAAGTATCAATATTTGTGTTTAAAAATTTGATATTATTTATTTTTTAGAAACAGTAGACACAGTAGAAAAGCGACGATCGCACACTAATGCGTAAGATGTAACACGGACGCACACGAACAGGCAGAATTCAATGCATTAGTTTCGACAGTTTTTCAAAAATATCTCAAAAACTAAGGTCGAGCGGCGGTTATATGTATAGGAAAAACTTGTTCAAAACGTTGATTTCTGCAACATATTTAAAAATCATCGAAATCGGAGTTACCGTCCGTAATCTAAATAATTACCACTACAATTTTCATTTCTGAAAATATTTTTTTTAATTTTACGAAATTATTAAATTATGAAATTTTAATTTTTGATACTACAATTAATTTGAAAATTCAAGAAAAGCCACTGTTATTTCATAGTTTTAAGTTTTCACTTCTGTCGACAGTCCCCATGACTGTTTTCCATTTTTTTTTATAAAGCAAAAGTACTAAACAATCCTTCCGTGGCCAATCGCAATGAAAATTGGTATATATCTAGATGCCATAAGGGAATTATTAAAGCGAACATCAACCTACACAAATCAACTTACATGTTATCTAAAGTGCGTTTTAGGTCTCTAACCTCACCCCGAAATATTGATGTTTGGATCCTTTGTTCACGAACAACTTATTATCATCTACCAATAAAATCTTTTTACTTTTTTCATTTCATAAAAGGATGTCAGAAAAAGATATTTTTTAAGATCAACTATATTTTTCTAATATCTTTTAATGAAAAAATTTGTAGAATAAATTGAATACTTGCACTTTGAAATAGTATATTATTTGTAATATCGTACAAAAAAATAGTCAAAAATCACCTGCTTTTCCCTATGCTAACTAGGCGTAAGCCTTTAATACTTGCATGTAATAAAATATATAAAAATCATATATTTTAAACCAAACATCAATATTTGGGATGAGATTGTAGACCTTAAACGCACTTTAAAATGTTACATAATTTTCTATTCAATGTATTACTGAAGAATTACCAAATAAATGCATTAGTACAGTCCGTACTAATAATGTTTCTTTTTTTATTAATGAAAGTATGTAGGACAGATATAGCCGTAATTTGCCTAGATAGGTACCGCCAAAAATTGGACAGCTATAGCCGTAGTTTGCGGCAATGGGTTAAAGAAGGATTGGTTTGGAGTAGATTTAGATTAAATCACGTTAATTAGGTTACGGTAGATTAGGAAAATTGTAATCTAGGTCAGATTGAAGCATGTTTTAATTTAACGTTCAATAACGTTGAAATTGCCTTGTACATATATGAGAACTCATTATCTTCCGAACGCATGAGTTCCCGGAGATGAGATTTTATATCTTCAATTCAGCCCCTCCCATAATGACACCTGCCAAGCTTTATCTAGATCAGTCATCAAGGCCATTGGGAAAAATATTTCAATTTTTTTCAGTGATCGACAGAAGTTATGCATCAATTTTGTTTTATTCTGTTCCATCCTATCAACTGGGCAAGACGAGTTAATTTATCATGCTGATCAACCTGCAGTGCATAATAATATACATATACTTAGGCTGCAAGTAGAATAAAAAGCGACGGATAATGATTATGTGTATTTCGCATTATGTATTAAGAATAGAGTAAGAAGAATGAAAGAACGCTTTCTCTCTCAAACACATATGTAAGGAGAGACCTGATTAGGTTAAGAAATGTAATAATAGGTTAAAAGTAAAAAACAGCGGATGTTTATGACATGTATGAGAAATTGGAAGTTTCTGTAAGCCTTAAGGCAATCAAAATAAAGACACAAAGTACTTATCCAAAGGTCTTTATCTTTAAGTATATTGTTGTATTATGTATCACAGAAATTTTGTGTACTGTTATTTCGTCGTTTTATTCACTTCTATGATTGTAATAATAAAAAAAGATGGAAGAATAAGATCAGTTTACCAGAGAAATTCGTCTTAAACAAAATGTTTGAATTGAAAATCATAGTAATTGTAAATATCTACTGTAAAACGTTTAAATAAATGGGGAAATATTTGATTTTCCCTTCTTTTGGACAATAATTGAAAAAGAATTTTTCTGAAGTTATTTTAATGTTTTTAAAAATATTAGTCAGACAGAGTAATTGTAAACGATATTTGCAACTTAAAATTTAACGTTTTTTATTTTTTTTTAGTTTTATGGTTAGAACACTTGTTTATTAAATAAATCACCAAAATGTTTATATTTCCCACCAGGTCTTACATTACTATCCCTTAAGGATTAGATCTTTGCTTACATTTATCTCAGTTTTATGGGGTAGTTGTAAATATGCATTTACATACTCAAACAATTAGGTTGAATTTTAGAAGTCTCCAGTACTATATTATAAACACTCCAACAATGACGTACTAGAAACTATTAACTGTTACAAATTAAACGATTAAGAAAAATATAAAAAATGGTAAACTTAAAGTTGCAAATACCGTTTACAATTACCTCAGTTAACTCTATTCTTCCTAGCTTGAAAGATCCTAAGATGAGCCTAACCTGAAATAAAGAATATGGACAAACAAGGCGAATGGTAGGACACTTTCTCCTGTAATTAAAAGAAGTCTAAATTTCATATAACTGTACACGTACAAAGTTGCTGTTAAGCTCTCAAAAAATGCCAAAAAAATGTGAGTACAAAAAAAAGGGAGTACCACAGTCGTTTGAGCTTCCTAACTGATTGCTCAGGACCAACACTTCTCGTCTCTTATAGTTATATAAGAGATGGTTAGAGAACATAGTTATTCCCACTATGGGGCTTAGGTTGACTCGATAGCCGTTTATATGTATGTATAGCTGGATAACAGCAGGAGACAGAGAGGAAGAAAGAGAAAGAGCGCTACATTATGGTGCATCCGATATTGAGCCCCATGGGGGGGGGGGATTCGGGGGAAGCGTCACTCTTGCGCAATCAGTTATGCAGCTCTGGTCTAAATAAATGAACAGTATAAAAATGGTTTAAAAGATTTGAAAATGACAATAAAAATGATAAATATAAAGCACGAGTAAGATGACTCAATTTGTTATATAATAATAAATTGAAGGATGTTATTAGCAACAAGATCGATACAAAAATATCATGTAAAATTCTTTGTAAAATGTTTATCGGATGCAGAGGAACTATATGAAAGTATGATAAAAACCAACTACAGTAACGGCTTAATAATTATCTGTTAGGGATATTCCTTGTTCATATACATTATTCACATCGCACATATAATCCGTCCCTGTGTTATGTTTAACTTGCATGCATACTATTAACGCTTGATAATTCCCCGTTCCCTAGTTTGGAGGGAGTTAGAAAGGCCTCTCGAGCTCCGAAAGCGGGTAATTATCGAACGACTACTGTATTACGTTTCAAGAACTACCGTGGTTACGTGAAACCGCAGATAATACCGAGCGCATTATACAGGGTGATTCAGGTTTCCCGGCCGAACACTGTTGGTATATTATAGGGATGTTAGAAAGACCTACCTTTAGAGCTCCAGAAAAAAGAAATTATCAAGCAATTAGTGTACAGAATTAATTTCGAGAAATAACCGACTGTTAAGAAGAAAGAAGTTTAATGGTTTGGAGGGTATATTGCTGCATTAGTGGCAACAGCCACCTAATTGTAACTTTTATCTTTTATGTTGGCTATAATAAAAACGAGCATCCACTTTGATGCAAGAAAATGCAAAATGTGTGAACGTGTTTTTCAAGAATTTTATTTTTCCTTTTTCCTCAAAAACAAACAAGATTAACAACAAACCAATATTAATAATGACAATTATTAACTGAATAATTAATAAATATTTTCTCTAAAATAATAAACCAAAGTAAGTTAAATAGTACTTATACAGTAAGTACATTCCTTAGTATGGGATCCATACGTTAGCTACACCCCTGCCCTCTTCCTTCTTTCTCCCAATACTCTCGGTATATTGCTATGTGAGCGATTTGATTTCCACAGATTTTCAAGCGTACTAGTATTACTCTTCCACCATCATAGCCTTAAAAAATGATACACTTCTATCTCCCTCATTCCCTCCAATTGAATGTTTGAAAGTTTGCAAAATTTTCTTCCCCTACCACCCCGCCCGTGGCAATATAATGAGAGTCTACTATGCATCATCTGATTTAAACCGTATCGAAACTCGATATTAGAACAAAAGAACATCCTAAAGAAGTTTAGAAAAAGTAAGGGAGTAAAATACTGTCCTATAATTTCGAGTAAATACTACGTATTCTAAATATTCATCGTTGAAAAGAACATTGATTACAAAATTTATTTTCTACAAGTTGATAAATACAAAATCATAAATTTCATATTAAAATAGTAACTAATATTTTCGATTGTAAACGTAGATTCTTTTTATTACTTCCTGTTCAATTCTAACTGTAAATATAAAATCCTAGATACAGAAAAGTGTGGAGATAAAATTGACGAGTCCATCAAGCTGAAAATGAAGGGTAATTCGTGAATGGTTACGATGTTTTCTCGTATCCCTGACACTCCTAACTCTCGTTACTTCGACAAGCTGAGAGCTGTGATCCAACAGCGGCCATACCGAAGGTCTGACCTTGAAGGGATAAAAAATCTTCCCCAAGATGTCTCGAGCCTCGAAGGCAGTTTCTGTCTTCGTCTTTCCTTACCGAAAGTTCTCTCGGACTTTCTGCTTCTTCTTACACTGCTGCCTTTCCTCCACTCCTTCAATTAGTCACTTCCTTCTCCTTCGTTTTCGGCGTTGCTCTTTCATTTTCTTTCTTATTCTATTACTCTCTCTTTCGTTCCCACTTGTTTCTCATCCAATCCATTACGTTCGCCGTCTCGCTCTCTCCTCTTTATCACCTTAAGAACGTTTCACCCTAACCTTCTCACCCATTCTGTCATTTTCCAGCCGGTTCAATAGTTCCTTCTCTCTCGTAGCAGCGCCATCAGCGTTTCTTTATCTCACCCTTGAACACCTCTTTGTCCTGTCGACAGCAACCAACGTGACTTTCGTTTCTTACCTCTCTTCCTCTTTCATTTCGACTCCCGGACTCGCTTACCGCAGCCTTCAGAACCTCTCCGTCTTTTACAGCGTCCTCCCTCTCGTTCTGTCTTTCTAACCTCTCTGTCCTTTCTGATCACATGTTTTTATTGTACATACTCGCTCTTTCAGTCTTCTCTGCCTGTTTCTATCTAGCCTGTACCTCGAAAGATTACTCTCTCTCTCTGTCTCGCCTTTAAAATCCTCACGAAACTGTTTTCTTCCTTCCACTGAACAAACTACGGTCGTCCATCTTGCTTGATCTTACCTCTCCGTCCAGTTCTCTTTTACTCTGTCGAAGGAACTTGACTGCGTTCACACAGAGAAAGACATTACGTACACAGTCGCACAGAAATCGTGAGCACAGAGTTATATCAATTTCTCTGCAATAACAGCACGATAGGAGCGGTACAGCTACCTCCAAAATTACGTCCCAAAGGGGTCCGCTGGTCGACCACAAGAGACCTTAAGATCAGCCGAGCGTACTTTGAATATGTAATTATTATACCAGCCATAAAGTAACGGACGTCGAATATTATCGTTCGATAACGAACCAGGGACCCGTATTAAATTTCAGATTAAAGGGAATGAAATGATATGCGTCTTTGTTGAACTTTTTTACATAGAAGCTACGATTTTAATCCCTTGGTAGAAATCGAGCAACAGGCATCTGTTTTTTGTATGAAAGTATTTGATCGGAATTGTTCGAGATTTGTTTCAAATTCAGAAAAAGAGAATATGATGAGGAACCTAAGATCGCTTTAAAAAGTTCTGATCTTTCGTTTTCAATGTATTAGGTGCAGAAATTAATTCTGTGCCTTTAGCATTACTTCTTTTAAATCTCTATTTTACATTTGATTATTTTCCCGCGCTTCCATGAACTTGAAAAGTGGCGCGAAAATATGATAACGATAATAATTATTTTAATAATTGAAATTACTATAATTTTTTTAAAATAAATCTTCAATTAAAATAAAAAAAAGCATTGAATTAATTTCTACATTTAATAATAAGCTTTATGTTTGCAGATTTAGTATAGAAGTATTTATTTTGAAATAAGGTACATTCGTAATGAGTATCGTAAATTAACATATGCTCTATCGATTCAATTGTACAAATGTATAAATTTGTTATCAATATTTTTAATATAAAACAGCCGGCTATTACTTATAGTCAACTATGGATCAGACCGAAATTCGAGCAATGTGTTTTCTCAGATTTAAATTAGAATATTCTGTAACGAACTAATAAACGCAGAATATGATCTAGTTTAATAATTTCCAATTAAATGATATGAATCTCAAAAACGATCCGTATGATCGACCCAAAATCATTAACGATGATCAGCTGCAATGCAGGAGCGGCGGGGTATCTGTGAGTTAGTTAATTAAAAGTTAAGATATTTAATCAATCACTTGAAATATTGATCAGAACCTTCGGAAACTGTTCATATGAGTAACAAACAATTAAATAAGAACAACCTCTTTCATGTATCATCAACCTGCAGTAAGCAATAACATTTTTTTCTTTTTTTAATCGTTTTGATTCATATTACTTGTAGAATATAGTATATTATTTAGGCAAATATAAGATAAAAATTTCTATCCTAATATTATAAAAACAAAAATTATTAGAGTCCTATAAAAATCAGATTTACAATAATCAAATTCAAATTCTCTTTCGATACATTTTGAAATTATATATTCATATTTTTTCTTTTTATTTTCATATATGGATTGTTTTTTATGAGTCAAATCAATCACACTTTTCAACATTCCATTTACCTTTATTAATAGTCCTTGTTTCTTCGTTCGCGTAGAAGCTTGTGTCGTTTGACACCGCGCGGATTGTTTCTTCGCTGGGCTTGTAAGACTCAAGTAAACCTTCCGGTACGCGGTTTGATACGATACGTGTCCACCAAATTAATATGAAACACAGTGCCGGTTTTAGCAATATTGGCGCCCTGAGCAAGATTATCGTGACGCCCATTAAAATATATGTATATAGGTAAAAAACGCGTCAGGAAAGATATAGACATAAATGCCGCAGCATATATGTAATATTGCATATGAGATGTAGATAGAGAGAAGAGACAATGAGAAAATATCGGTATATTCGCATACTAGGGACACCGGGCTGCGGCGCCCCTGCAGATCTAGCGCCCTGGACGATTGCCCGAACGCGGCCCCTCCTTACGCCGGCACTGATGAAACCACTCATATCGATAGCGCGGTCGTTGCGTCCCAACTGTTTGGACGTGGAAAGACCGTTCTTTCTTAGGCCTTTCGATGTTCAAATGTGAACCGGCCGATGTTCACCATGGCACCTCGTAATTGTGCCAAATACGCTGAATAATGCAATAATGCGTTTTAGCACGTCCATGTCACAAACCAACCTTCGAGAAAACTTAATCATTGTGTTCCGCGTAGGACGGAACAGCCCCTTTCCAAATTATTAATACGTTTAGTCAAAAATAAAGTGTATATGAGATAATACTATCCTTCTTAACCCCATTGTCTTAATTAATATTTTTATTAATTGAAATATGTTAAAACAGCTGTCAAAGATTATTTAGAAATTTTTTCAAGTTAAAATAATGAATAGCTTCTTCGCAGGAAATATTTTAGTGATTGGGGTCGTAATCGTCCTACTGTGCCAGCAATGTTATTTTGGTGAAATGTGCCATTTTGAAAATATAGTCGCTTCATAAAATTCAGATACATATTTGAAAAAGAAAGATGTATCAAATAAATTATTTATTTTGTATATGCTTTAGTATACCTTACACATTATTAACGAAGCTGTAGATGTTGATGAAGATTTTATAAATCATCTGCAACAACCTAATATATTTATTTGATAACATCAGCATGCCTCGTTATATAACGTAAAACAAATTACGTGCATGTATATCGACTAAATTTTTTTTTTTTTCAAGCAAAGAGCATCGCGTGGTTTTCATCTAGAAGCCGCATTATCGTGAAACACGTTTGCGGGCACTGGTTGGCGAAAAGCTGGCGCAACGTTTACGATAACGAGCCACATTTACGATTGCACGGTAAACGTTGGTGGTGTCGTTAGCTCGGAAATTCATGCAAGTGTATCACGAAGCGGATCATCGTTCTCGCCTTTCCTTCTTTCGTTGGTCTAGGTCAGTAATCGTAGCTTTTGAAACCAGTTGCAGCACTTAACCAGACAAAATGTTTCATTAAGTACACGGGAGAAACGAACGGCAAACGTAGCAGTTCATAATTTGCCAGCTACACGACTTCTAATGCCGCGTATTATCAGTCGTGGATCTAACTCGATAAGAATGATATAAACATCCTTTGGATTCGTCAATCTAATTGGAATACTATCTCACTTCCTGATCACTTGAAAGTAATTATCATGGGTTTTTAAATGTGTAAATTAACAGAATCTGAAAGATCTTGTTGTTGTTCAAATCTATATTTACAAATGTATAATAATAATAATAATAATAATAATAAAATTATAATTTGAGTTTCAAGAGTCAGTTCTGATCGCCTAAATTATTTACAGATAAATAGTATAAAAAGACGGTAATCATCTACTATTTGATCACCATCTCCGATTTTTTCAGCATTTTTAATATAAATATTGAAATTAGACTTAATCCTGACTTAAAATTAAAGCCTGCTGGAAGAGATGAAGCTAGCTAGCCAATCGCGTGCGACATAAGAAAGAGAGGAAAAGTTTGAAATTGAGGTTAAATTTTATCGTTTTGATCTAAAAACTCGTTTAGTGTGAAAATCAGTACTAGTTCTATTTGAAAAAAAAAGAATATTACCTATTAAAAACAGTATTGCAAACAGGGCAAAATTTCGTTTTAAAGGACATCAAATTATTAACTTCTTTGTTTGTCATTTAATAGTTTTTAATGTTTAGAAATAAAGGTTTTCAATGTAGAATTCATAAATGCAAGTATTAACTTTAGGAATCAAGTGGTACAAAAGTTATGAATATATAAATTCGAACGTTTTTTTAGAGGTAAAGACGCCACGTTGGCTTTTTTTCATGATTTGTCCAATGAATGTTGTTAGATGCAGGCAGAAGTATGTGAGTAACGCTCATTTTGGCAGAATACTTCAAATGTCTATCTAAGTATACTTTGTGCATCTTAGTTTAGGTTAGGTTACGTTAGGTTAGTGTTTTTGATTTCATTTTGATACTCGACTCAGCGAACCAAACAGATTATAGATAGGAGCAATATAGCGCCGCAGCAACCTGTAGAATACACTAAAAACATTGGATTTTAGATACGTATAACTTTTAAACCGCTGAATTTCTAAAATTAGTCTAAATGGCAAATAATTTCGTGTCCTTTAAAGTAAAGTTTAACCGCAAACAATATTGTGATCGTCTTACATTACAAAGCTACAGTTTTAGGTTAGGTTTACGTTTCGTTTTAATATCATATTAAAAGTATTCAGATTTACTTGCGACATTTTTTAAAATTATATTTTACTTTTTTAAGTATATTGAAGTTTAAAATAAATCCGAGATGGTGAACAAATAGTAGACAATTACCAAAAGAGATAGTTAGTAGTTATATAAGGAGAATAACAGCAGTTTAATAGCTGCACCTTTATTTTATTATATAACGTGAAATAAAAATTCCGAGACAAACACTCACCCGGAAAATGTTTAAAAGTGCCATAAACAAAACGGTAAAAATGTGTGCAAGTGGCAAGGTACCATAAATCTAATGAATTTCTGAACGCGTATATGACGTTGAGAAAAACAAGCCGACTACTAATAGTACCGCTCGTACAGCTTTTTACGTACATTTTACGCGTCGTTGAGCTAACTGGTATCATTCTCTCTTTCATTGACCCACGTTGCCTAGTAACTGTCGTTCTAGCCACGAAATACAGTACTACTGCATCAAGAACAGATAGAGGAAGTATGAACGAAACCTGACGACCAGCATCAAAGAGAGTGAGACAAACATAATCAGGTCCACTGCCATTGGCGTAACGAGGATTTTTGTCTAGAGTGGATTAGGTCCCCAATGCTTTATGTATTAAAAGTGTCTAATATTGTTTAAAACGATCGTTGCCAATCACGCAATATCGGTGATCGATTGTCATCGCTGAATGTCCAGCCATGCGATAACGCGTACTTAACAGGCAATTTTTAAATGTTCCGGTACATGATTCATTTCTTCGACTTGGTAACAAATCTGTTAATCTTAATAGCTTTCATTCATAATTTCACGTAATTAGAATATTATTACGTGTTATATATTAGACTTCAAGCCAAATACTTATTTTTATTAAGATAAGATTTATGGGGAGATTTTTTAACTTATAGGATTATAAAATTCTGAAAGTTTGGTATTTTGCAATTTTAGAATTTTGGAACCTTAGAATCTTAAGATTTTATAATTTTGGAATTTCGTAAAGTTGCAATTTTAAAATGTTAGAATCTAGAAATTTTAAAATTTTGGAACTTGGAAATTCTGGAATTTAAAAATTGTAGAATTTGAGAATTTTAGAATTCTGGAATTTCGGAATTTAAACATTTTTTGATTTTAGGACCTTATAATCTCTTACAATTGTAGAGTTTTGAAATTTCAGAATTCTGGAATTTTGGAATTTAACATTTTTTTGATTTTAGGACCTTATAATCCCTTAAAATTTTAGAATTTTAGAATTGTGGAACCTTATGATAGTATGTTACCAATTTACATTTAGAGCGATAGGCACACCTTCATCCCTGTTTTAGTTACGCCAATGTCCACCGTTCTTCCGGAGTCGAACGATGAGAGTTTGCGTGCAGGACTGTGAAGTATCGCGGACGATAATGGATTTCCCTAATCGGTAGGCTGCATTTAATTGCACCTAGCGTTTTACTAGAACGGACCTGCTAATTATTGAGTACACTTTTCCACCATGTTTATTTTGAGTCTGCACATTTAAGAAGAATATAGTGGGGTTACTCTTTTCCCCTTGCACTTTGTTTATGGATTAACACGTTCTGAGCCGTGGAGGCCGCTGGTAGTCTGTCGAAGGTGCGACTAAAGATACCTTTGGGTTTAGTTTCAGAACAAACTAGCTGAAGGAAGACACAAAGAATTGAATAGAGTCGAACCTAGGTATAATTAACAATACAACTTCTAGATTCAGTTTCAAACATTTACTCTACAAGCTGTTTCTGATTTGGTGGTACAATCAGAATGAATAATGATAAAAAATAACTCAAAAATGTAACGTGATATCTTTTTGTGCGAAGCTTCATTTCCGAAAAAATTGATGTTAAAGATTTGTGGAGTGTAGATTCTTTTTTATATAATTATGTGGGCAAAAAACAGGCGTCATTTTCAAACTTGAATGACGGACCATGGAGAGAGCCCCAATTCTTTTTTAATTATCTATTTCATATTATTTTCATTTTCTAAATTTAATACCGGTTCTTTAAAAACTATTCATTTAACTTTAGATTAATGTTCTTGTACACGTTTGCTAAGTTTGGGTCACGATTGACCCAGTCTTTGTTGTACAAAAGTTAATGAAAAAATTCTTTAGCAAAAGATACTTTCCTTTTCATTGTTTATCTTTTATTATCTAATACACCTGCCTGTTAAATAATCGACGAATCTTCAACTTTAATTTACAATGGACTCTTGCTATATTGCCACATGGATTTTAAAGCATGGGAACAAGTGCCACTCTTCCATTATCATAGTTTATAAAAAGGATACATTTCTATCTTCCTTCTTTCCCTTCAAATGAGAGCTTGAGAGCTTGACAAATTTTTCACAATAACGAAAGCCTACTGTACTTAAAACTGAAGCTCCACATTTTCGTTTTACTTTCCTTTCCCATGTCTATTCATCTACCCTTTTCAGTTCAGAAACACCCTATGTATGTAATTTAAATTTCCTACGACACCGAACATATTAACGCGTTGACCAACACACTCCTTCATTTCTGGACAGTCACATTCATCGAACTTTTGCCAGGTATGAATGTATCAAGAAATATCCACTACCTATTTTTCCACTGTTTACATTGAAATGCTAATCGACTCTTTGAAGGTTGAACTAGAAGAATATAATGGCATTACAATGTATGAGACCTATTTGCTTTGCGCAGCTTGAATATGCATACAATCAAACTGGAAAGTGAGTGTAATAAATATTTATTTCTCGTATGATTATAGTATACGCAGAAGGAAATGCAAGATAATATAAGAAATTTCTACTACAAAAATGCAAGATATAAAAGTAATCTTACACCTTTCAACACTTCATCGATTTACGTTTGGCCTTCGTTGCTGCTTTCAACCATTCTATCAAATGCTGAATGAAATTCTCCTCTGTGAAGCAATATTATTCCATTCTTGCACGGTTGCAACTGCAAGACCTTTGCTTGTATAACCTGAGATTTCAAATACCTTCATCAAATGTTCCATAGGATTTCGCTATCTGGGTTCTGACACGGTGGTTGGTTATAATAACTGCATTTTCAATAATTTCAGTAATTTCGATGTTAATAAACTATGAATATTAAAAGTATGATGCAATATGACTAGGTCTCCTTGATTTAACCCTTGAACTGCGGACTCTGGATCAATCGAGGCTAAAATTAACAAAACGGATAGATATTAATCTAAAGTTAAATGTATAATTTTTAAACGAAAGAATTTCATATATTGGGAAAATAATTTTTAAAGGAACAGTGTATAATTTAAAAAAGTAATATGAAATTTAAATTGAATTATAATTGGAACTCTCTCCATGGTCCGCCGTCCGAGGGTTAAAAAGTGATGTAGAAGGAGTTGCTTTTATTCACCTCACAAGATCATAGTTTTTAAGTTTTTAAACTCAGGACGTAGATTGCATTTACAAAATATTAGCGTTAATATATTAGAGTGGCTGGAGAAGTACATATAGTAATAGAATTATATATGGAAACTCTACCAATGGAGTTTTAATACTCCACCAACCACTTGCTCAAACTGTTTTCATAAATATAGTAAACGAATTATCCCTATTAGCACTAGCATATTCTATCGCTTACTCTACCAATGTAAATTAAGCCCTTAGAGGCGAGGATAGGACTGCAGTCGAGTAGTGGGAGGCTTCTTCACTGCTGCTCTTTACCAATTTTAATAAAACTTCGTAGACTTATTAACACTAGAACTACCGACATTTGATGCACACTAATTTCTAAGTTGAAAATAATACAGAAAATTAAATAAATACGAGATGAAACATAATTTAATATGTATATCCATTCTTTATCTCGACAATATCCAACATATGTACATTCCAGTAAAAATACCTTGATAAATTTTTTTAATTTAAAATAAGAAACTGGAAAGCAGTCATTTTGACCCCCTTGGTAGTTCTAGTGTTAAGCAGATACTAGTAAACTATATTTATTTTTTCATTATTTAAGTTATAGCTTTACAGAGTGGAATCACTTTTCTGTATTTCGTATAGCAACAGCTCTGGAAATTCAGCACAGTAGGAGGTAAGTCTATCATGTTGTACAGTGTGGCCCAAAAGGAGCTACAATTTTGAAAAATTCATTATAAAAAAGCTACAAGAGATATTAAATTCAAATAAATTGCATTTTATTCAAAAACGTTGAAAATTTAATAAATGAGATTTTCAAAATGTTTTCCTTCAGTAACCACTAAGTGGTGAAGCTTTGTTTCAATAAATTTATTGTTATAAACAAATTATTTACGTTATTATTTACGTGAATATTATATTCATTGCATAAGCTCTACAAATAAACTCATTATATTCTATATATTTTATTTCTGTAGTCGTGTTAAAACGATCCTATAATCGTCGTACGGAGATTAATAACTAGTTTAATTACGTTATTAATCGTTTTCCTGATCGGGAAAGTGTTAATTTGATTCTAATTATATCCATGCATTTGTATTACAACGTTTTCCACGTGAAAGAAAACAAGAAATCCATGAAGTGAGAATGATTGTTGATTGCTTTTTCACGAGCAGCACTTGAACGATCAAAGACGAACAAGTCGTTTAAGAAAATACGGCATGAATGGCGGATCGAATGGTGAAATTCCAAAATTGGCTCGTAGCTTTGCGGAATTGCTTCATCGTTGCAATTGCGATGTTACATCACACACCGGTATGTGTGTCACGAAAAACTCGTTTCTTCAACGTAATCCAGCATCTTCAAAACTGTGATAATGCCAAAAACGTTCAACCAGACACATTCGTGTCCTGAAGTCCAACGATTAGGTGTTTAATCAAGCCTCACATTTACATTATAGAAATCTGCTTCGAAAATATTAATTGAATGTAAAAACATTCAAACGTTTTATTCTGAATGCAAAACAGATGTTTCTTTTTTAAATGAAATTCCTTACAACTGTGAATAAATTTGGACAAAATGAATGTATTCGTCAGGATTCAAATTTCATTTTAAATTCTCGACTAGTAGAGTTGTAGTCCTAATTGAACCTAAGACAACGTTACACCCAAACGCTCTCAGAAACTCGACTTTACGAGAAATCTAACCTTCACAGCATCAGGTTATATAGGTTGTCGAGATAGTTAAAAGGGATACGTCATTCTTCTTAGATTGGTATCGGTCAAAGTATCCATTTACGAAACCAAAATTCGCCCCCATCGAGTTTTGACGCAGGTTAGGGATGGTTTTTGGTCGTTGGACGGACCGAAATGGCCCTGAACCTGAGGGAGATTCATTCTTCAAGGGATCTAAAGGACCTGCTCGTCCACTCTCTCCCTCTCTCCTCCGGTAAAGGCCAAGACCCACTCTACCAACAATCTCGTCCCGTCTTTCTTTCTTCGTCGGTTCTTTCCCCTCTTCCAGGGCTGTCCAAAACCATCTTATGATTGTGGATACTCTCTGAAGGAAATTTTCAAGATAAACAATTGGACTTTTTGTGGAAAAAGCTAATTTATTGATACAATGGCCCAGATTAATATTGAGACACTACAAAATTTATACAATTATTCATTAATATGTCTTAGTCTTTTTAATATCTTAAAAAATAAATTTCCAGATTTTTAACTTTATTTAATTTTCTTAATTACTTGATGTTCCCATTAGAATTATTGTATATTAAGGAAATAAAGTCAATTCAATTTTTCATCCGATTTAAAATTGTTAAATTTTTATCATCCGGAAATGTTATGTTATTTTACTACTTTGCTTAGGAATAAATTCTTTGACAAAAATTAATGTTTCGTTTTGATTTGTGGTTTTTTATACCACTGTATCCTTTTTTTTTGAGTGTTACTGTATTAAAATAATTTAACTATGGAGCACTTAATCATACTATATACTTTTTTATTATAATTATGGTTTTTTTATTGACTCCATATTCTATATTTACAGTAGGTACAAGATTGACAGTAATTAAATATATTTGCTTTTAACAATTTTTCATGGATTTTGTCAATTAAATAATATTGATAACTTTCTTTTAAAATTGAGAAATTAAATAATATCTTTATAAGTAAAAGAATAATGTTTTCTTAGAAATATACATATAATAAAGTGATGTATTTATATGGAATAAAATATTTTTACTTTTAAGACTCATTCTCGTAATAATTTCAATATTTCTAAAGTTTAAAATTACACTGCAGTTCTGTTATATTCTAGACACTTTGTTTACATACAATGTGGCCATACCATCTAATTGAATGACCGCAATGAATAGGTTGAGGAACGTAATAGATGTAGAAATATTTTTATAAGGTCAGAACTTACAATTGTTAATGTCACAAGAAAAAAATGATGTATAGTTTATCAATTTCTAAAAATACGAATTTCATTTTTGAACTTTTCATAGAATAATATAATCACTATGTAGTTGTACACATAATAACTAGTTATGGTTATCTCGAAAATAGTGTTATCTAGCTTTTATATTTTATGGTATTTTTCCATAATCTATCTGTCAGATAAGGACTCGGTTTTTAATTAAACAAAAAACAAACAAGTAAATACAATATTTCTGTTGTTTTCGTTCTCTAAACAAGTGATTTTTATCAATCCATCTGTATTAGTAAAAAAATAATAGTTTCCAATACATTTTTCACATTTCTAGATTTTTGAATTGTTTAAACAATAAACAATTTCAAATGTGCATTTATGTTATAGAAACGTTTATAACTGGAAATATAACATATTGAATTATGTATTATATCTCAGTGCAATTTGTGAATATAGTTTGTAGTACTTGAAATTTAACAGATATTTAATTACAATCTTTCATAAGTACCTATAAAGTTTACACGCATTTTATTAAATTTGATAATAAATCGTAATAAAGCAGTAAGTTAGATTGTGCAAAAATAGTTATCAGTTTACACAATTTTTATAAATAATTTGAAATTCGAATTACTAAAAACATTTATTAAAAAATTCCTTAACAATCTCAAAATTATTAACTAATTATTACACCTTAACTTAACAAGAAAGCAGTATCGTAACATGCATAAATAAATAAATACCCTAAAGGATGAATAAAAATTATGAAATTTATTTAATATCTATCAGAAGCTAAAATTAAACATAACAGTATTATAATATTTTCACAAACAGTAAAGCAAAACTAGCATAATATTGTAAAGAAATTCATTTCTCACATATTTAATAATACCAAAGCGTAAACGCAAATCACCGTTTAATTCGATATACCTACCTTGCAATACTGTAGAAAGAAAAACTGGATGATAGATTGATGATGGAGTAGAAAATTTCAAGGCCCAAGCCCAAGTCGTTTGGAGTATCTCCCTCTGACAAGGATTTCATGCACATCAAATACACTGGACATATTGTAAAAGAAAACTTGTGTAGAAAAACTTTGGTATTTCTAAAAAAATGTGTCAAATTGTTCATTTCATTATTGTCTAAATAAGTCAAAGTGCTATATTGTGATGTATGTTGAATGTATAATAAGATAATTCATATTTTACTATATAATAAGATAGTTATATATTGATAATGTAATCAACGAGGGTGCATGTAACCTCAAATTCAAATAAAACAAAAGATTTCATTTTAGATACGTAGCCTGGTCGAAGGTTTTACGTTCGAATATGAATGTATCGGCTGGCAACCTTTAAACTTTTCTTCCCGGCTGTACTACGCTGAGTTGTTTACATTTTAACGGATGGCGGCGTTGCCAACTCTACGGACCTGTTGCCCCTTCGCGCCGAGGACCTTCCATTAATTAAACACCTTAATGACATATATGTACGTCGAATCAATTCGTATCTCAAGATTCGCACGAAACGTTTTGTCGATTTCCAAATACATTACAAAATTATACAAAATATTCTTGTTTACTTATACATAGAAATTCCTTTTTCGTTTTCGATTCAATCCTTTTTGAACTTGGATAAAGAAATGCACTTAAACTTAGGTTATAATCCAGAAGACAATTTAGGATAAAAAATAATAAATAATTGTAATTTATAATTGAATTTTGTTATTCCATTATGTATAGTTAATTCTATTTTTAATGATTTTGTAATTGTATATGATTACTGGGCTAAATAAATACATTTAAATGTAATTTTGAAGAGCACCAAAGATTATGGTCGAAACGTTATAAAAAATACTAACTATTGCTGTGTTTTCTTATCCAACAAGTTTAAAAAGGATTGAATTAAAAAGGAATTCATGGATCAAAGTCAATAATGTTAGATCAATGAATCTAATGATAAGTCAATAGTAATATTGATACCAATCAGCAGTCAATTTTTTCGAAAATATTCCTAGCTAAACACTATACAAGATAAATCACCTAACCTTATCAATATTTCTGTTATTTGAAGAGGTATAAAAAAAATTCTTTCATCAGAATTATTAGATATTAAGTATTTAAATATTAAGAGGGCTACAATATATTAGCAACAGTTTCAGGTCGTGAAATGTACAAAGAAATAATATTTTTTCAAATAGGGCTGCATACAGAGTGTCCCAATTTAGATTTACACAACTTCAAGAGCTTATAAGAAATTATATTCTAAATAAACAAAAAAGTTTTCGCAAATACTGGTCTGGAAATACGTATTTAAAAAATTATAGTTAAGAAATTTTAACAACCCTCGTATCTTAAAACAATATTCTGAATAACTCTTAAAATATTTATCTTCAGATAAACGTTGCAGAGTATTAAATATTGCCGCGATTGAGGTCAAGATAGTAGTTAGTTTATAAATCAATTTTTTAGTTTAACACATTAAAATTAGAAACAGGAAAAGGTGGTATTAACCTTTGGATAGCCAAGCGGAGTCAATCGTATTTAATAATATTTCAACCAAATTTAAATCGAATAATTTTTAAACAAAGGGGTTGATATTATACACTGAAAAGTAATACTGGAAGAAGCAATATGAAATTTCAAATAAGAAAATAATACATGTACCTACAGTACCTACAAAATTAATTGTAAGTTTAAAAAGATATATTTTTTATTATTAAACTTTAGTTTAATGAGGATGAATATTTTTGAAGTTACTCAGAAGACTATTTTGAAAATCGTAAGTTTTTAAGATTATTTAAGTATAACTTTTAAAGTAAACATTTCTGGATCCATGTTTATTATAACTTTACTGTTTAGAATGTTATTTTGTATAAGATCTTGAAACTTTATGAAGCTGAACTGAGGGTGGTCCACACAACTACAAGTCATAGTTACTCTTTTTTCAATACAATTATGAAGAAATATTAGGGAAAGGAGATTGATAGTTCAAAAAGCATTACATTTGTAGAATTGTGTATCTAATTTTACGTAGATTGCTTCTTCGGAAAAATCTGCATAAGAAAGTATCAGGATACAATAACCAAAAAAAGATTAACAATTTGTGAGATATTCTAAAATTCACACAAAAGTCAAAAATATAAAAATATAAATTATAAAATATTTTCAATTTCATACAAAACTTTAAAATACATATCTTATGAATTAAGTAATCATATTTAATAATGTACTTACATATTGTAAAATTCTTGTAAAATTTTGTGCCTCTGGAGAGGAGGTTCGTCCCCCTGTGAATCCGTCACTGCACTTTGAACCAGTAGGAGGCGCCAGGAAAATGTATATTTATATCAGGTTGTCGTATTACTAAAACGCAACATCGTATTTCGATTAATCAAATTACGCAAAAACAGATGAGTCAAAGAGGAAGAACGATCATAGTTCTTTGGTAAAAATACCGTTCGTGTAGCAAGCAACATTCTGCGCAGACACGTGCATACATATTGCGTCTTCCCTGAGATGATTTTATTTTATCATCCACTGGGAGATAATGCATTTCCTATACCTGCAACATTTCAAGGGGCGATGATCTTTATCTGAAACGTGCTATTATCACGAGTTAAGTGTTTGCTGTGGATGATACAGACATTTTCAAACTTGAAGAATTGGAGCATATTCACACTGACAATGAGAACTCGTGTACACACGTTCTGCGTTAATACTGATACGCGTTAATAAATGGTGTAAATTTTATCAATTTCTAAAAATATAAAATCGATTTATCGACTTAGAATTTTCTAAATTTTTGTATAAAAATAATTTAATAGAATAATATAATTACTTGATATAAATGTAACAGTAAATAATAGGCAAATGTTATTAAAAGTAATTATAACGTAATTATACGTGGTTATCTCAAAAATAGTGTCAACTTTCTTTAATACTTTATAGTATTTCTTAACTAATTAACCCTCGGAAGGCGGATCATAGAGAGAACTACAATTTTAATTCAATTTTATATTTCATATTATTTTCATTTTCTATATTTTACACTGTTTCCTTAAAAATTGTTATTCTACTATATGAAACCCTTTCATTAAACAATTATACATTTAATTTTAGGTTAGTACCGTTGTATACGTTTTATAAGTTTGGGTCGAGATTGAGCCAGGCTTCGTTATTTAAGGGTTAAACAAATAACAAGTAATATATTCTTACTATTCTCATTCTCTAAGCAAATAATTCAAGAAGGTTGTAAAGTTTTATAGCAAACATGTATCTAATTAACAATCTGATCAAATAAATTTCTCAAGTAAGAAGAATTTCTTAATTAACTAATTGACCCTCAATAAATACATAAGTTATGCAATAAATATTCAGTAAAACAGAACAAGACGAAATTAATCTTTCGACGCATTATGTTGTAAATCTACTACATACAATCATACAGAATGCAATTTTTCAATTTTTTTACCTTTTGTAATTGGATGCTACTTTGGAATAAGATGTTAAGTGCCATAACATATTTTTAAAAATAAATATAAGTTATTGAGTTTTTTGTGAAAATAAAGATATATTAATGCAAGAAACTTTTTATAATAATGAATAAATAAACAAAATAATGATTGAACAGGATTTCACTCATTTCGAAATTCATTATTGTATAAATAACGAAATCATTCTGTTTAGGGGCGGTTTTCAGAAGAACGTCCAATTGTAAATATTTTTTACCTAATGTATTCAATATTAAATATATAGGGTGTCTTTCATTCACGAACAGCGGACCATGACGAGAGCCCCAATTTTAATATAATTTTATATTTCATATTATTTTAATTTCCTAAATTTTACACCGTTCTTCTAAAAACTATTATTATTTCAAATGCGCCGTTAGCATTGTTCATTTGCTTCGATTCGCATTTGGATATTGAGTGTGACTCATACTTTATTTTTCCACGTGCAGTTCAGTGTGCGATCGCATATCTGGACGTCAAAATGATTTGGATAATTTCGAGCACATTCGTTCAAGGAGAGCTGAACACGATTTTCGCATTTAAAGGTAAAGAAAGCAGTGTT
The DNA here is from genome assembly GCF_051020975.1 of Osmia lignaria lignaria. Classification (NCBI taxonomy): domain Eukaryota; kingdom Metazoa; phylum Arthropoda; class Insecta; order Hymenoptera; family Megachilidae; genus Osmia; species Osmia lignaria. The sequence goes on from NC_135035.1 coordinate 5,590,047, forward strand.
TATCGTGTTCCTTTCAACTCGTACATGTTGCATTTTACAGTAATAATAGAGAACGGATCGCAATTAATAATATACAATTTTTGTACTGTTTATTTTCATACATCGTTAAAGTGTGCCTTTAATTATGACTCTACATTTGATAATAATTAAATATAGGCGTTTCTAATGAAAATAATAATAAGAGAAAATCAATAATTATACATTGTATTGTAAGGAAGTTGTCAGATATAATTTTGATATTTATTCTACCAAATTCCCTGTATTACAATTTTTTATGTAAAACGAAATAATTTCGGAATTCTAAAAAATTGGTAAAACTGATATTATTTTTGTTCATGATAAATATTTATAATCTATCGCAACATTATGCTCGCACACTCGACCGTTAAAAAATTTGGGATCACTTGCAGATTTTTATTAAAATTCAATTTTTCGGTGAGTTTTGTATAGATTTATCGTTGAAACATCTATTTATTCTTTTATTTCAGGTTTATACATATTTATGTGGTCACAGTAACAGTAGAGTCATTAGCGACCACATGTTTTACAAGATAATGTTAATAATAGTCATCATTAGTACAGATAATAATAATATGAATGTATTTTATTTTCATAAATTTTAGTATTTTTCAACATTCAAAGTAGATATGTACTCTTGTATAAGTCATATTTAAGATAACATTTCATTCAAATTTTTTCTATAGCCTACGTTAACACTTTTATTTGCGTTCTATAGACACTTCTAATAGTAATTATTATAAAGGGGTCTGCAGACGATCAATATGCAGGGTGTCGAGATAATTGGAGATCAAACATACTATGTGCTAATGAGTGATAGTAATGTTTTAGTAATCTTTAATTATACAGACTGATTTATTTATTTCTGTCACCTCAATTACCCGCAGACTGTATTTGGGGCGTTATGACCACTGGCAAAGTTATTTATCTTTTAAATAATACTCTAAGAATCAAAAATGAGAAAAACAAACGACGTGTAAACAACCTACAATTTTTAATCTATCTAATTTCAACTTATCACTTGAAAATAATCTAATTAATTTCGGAGTTTTAATGACAATGTGTAGAAAATGTTATTTTTGGCCAATACGCACAATAAGCGAGATAATAAAATCATTAATAACAGGGGCATTATGCCCACAATAGTATTTTATTTGTAGGAGAGGGGAGAGAAAAAGGGCGTTTCGTCTCGGGCTCGTCTGTCAGACTCGGCAGTAAGGCTGACAACAGACAATCCCTATTCCAGACATCTATCATACCACACTTCGGAACTTCTATATTTGAGCCGCGTGACGGGCGAGCGCTTGCGAGAAAACACTGTTACCGTCATCTCGCCGCCACCTAGCGCTCCTCGGCCCGAACTAAAGGCGTCCGGGGAGACGAAACCCTCTCTCCTCCTCCACTAAACATCTACATATTAAAATTTTTAGTGTTTCTTTAATGATTAATGACCTAACAAGCAGATTTTATGACATAAACAATAACAAAAGGTTTTGATAAATTTTCTAGTTATTCAACCTTCCAATACCACAGCATTCTTTTTGTGGTTAAAATTTCGCTAGTCTTTGCACAGATAAACGATATCGATGACCACAGCATTCTTTTTGTGGTTAAAATTTCGCTAGACTTTGCACAGATAAACGATATCGATGACTAATGACTACTGGAATCAGTGGTCATACCGCCCTCATCGCAGCGTCCATCGCACCCCAAATGCTTTTCTTTTACAATCAAAATTGAATAATAGACAAGACTTGGAAAATTGATTAAGTATATGACATAAAGTGAAATAGTTCAACTTCCGTTTCTCATCCATCAACACTCGCCCCTGCAATCTCGTTGGCGGCAATATAACGAGAGTCTATTGTAGTAAAACTTTGAAAGGCGATGAGTTTAAGTTCAGTTTTGGTACTTTCATCGCAGCAAAATCGGAAGGAAATCTTATTTTATTGCATGGATACATTCATGTGAAAGCGAAACATCGATAATTCTATGCCACGTCTATTTACATTAGTATTTTATCTCAGTTTTCACTGGCAATTATTTTCACTTTACGCGGTATTCATCAAGGTGCATATACGCGTAGAAAACGGGTTGTTTAGTTGAATTTCATGCCGGCTATTTATTATCGTATCAAAAATTTCCGCACATAAGATGCGTTACAAGGTTTTTATCGCTCGTAGTTCCTTCCTTTATGGCACGACTACGTCGGCCTCCCCTCACCGTGGAAACGTTTTCATGTCCTAAAATATCTTCCGACCGCAAACACTTTCTAACGTGCAAAGATATTTTAACTCACGGACCAACAAAGCGGATCCCAGAACGAAAATACCTTTCTCGCACAAAAACGATGCTCACGGCTGCCACCAGGCTGATCTATCACTCTCCTTCTTAGTAATCCTTTGTTTGCTATCTCTGAAACATCAATACTCTATCAAAAACAGGTCAATTTGTACCTCGTTATACATAGTTTATTTAGTACATAGCATAATTTTTAAGAAGAAAAAAATAAATGTGATAGGATCACTTTTTGGGGATACAAAATTTAAATTTTATTACAGGTAATTATGATGATTATGATCACCATTTAGTGTAACGATACAATTTTAAAAGATAAAGGAAATGCTTCAGGAAAAGATTTATCTACGTACATTTCCTCTAACAATTCTTGTCATCGTACCTCTTCTCGAGGTACGATCACGATCAAATCACGCTTCCCTAGGAAAAATGGCAACATGTATTATTATAAGTAATTTGGAAAAAAATATATATATAATTATAATAATACATGTCGCCATTTTTCCTAGGGAAGCGTGATTTGGCTACAGTAATTTAGAAAAAAATATATATATATATATAATTGTTCATTATTAAATATTGTAAAATTTAGTATATAACTGAGAAATATGAATAATAGGGAAGAAGGGGGTCATTATAGTCAACCGGGCAGGATGAACACGATAATTATAGAAATTCCATATATCTTCGTCTTTGTATCAAATTTTAGTATGTATAAAATGTAGATATTTAAAAAATTTATTCAAATATTCATAGAACCAATTACAAAGAGGATATTAGGTGTAGAAATTAATTCAGTGCCTTTAGCATTACTCCTTTTTAATCACTGTTTTACATTCGAATATTTTCTCGCGCTTCCATGAACTTCAAAAGTGGCGCAAAAATATGATAACGATTACAATTAGTTTAATAATTGAAATTACTATAATGTTTTAAAAATAAATTTTTATTAAAATAAAGATACAGCACAGAATTAATTTCTACACTTAATATATTGAAATCAAATTTTTATAGTATTTCATGTAATTACCCATTTCCGTTTAATTCTTACAAATTTTTAAATTGGGAATATGAAAATCAAAGTGTTTTTTTTTAATAATATAAATGCCTAATTTTAATATTAATTTTAAATTTAATTTAAATATCATGACCCTACCTTCATTATCACGACCTGAAATCTGATCATTATGACCCTATACGAATCAAATGACATCGATTGTCACTTTTATTTAGGAATTAATTAAACATTGATATTTTTTGTAATATTTTTGATGATTTGATTTAAGAGTAAAGCTCTATACTTTTATAATAGTCACTAATACCCAGGCAGAGGATGCGACTTAAACTAATAAAATTTTTAAAAAACTATACTTTATTTGTAGTTAAAAAGTTTGAAAAAAAAAAAACAATTTAAACTAAAGATATTAATAATTTGTCATAAGTGATCGCAGTAACCCTCTTCACCCCTAAATAAGTATCCATTTGAATTTTCCCGCCCTATCTCGTCACATTTCTGAAATTGAAATGAGGATTCGATTGAAATGGAAATATCGATCTGGAAATCTAATCGTATGGTCGTATAACATGGACGTGTTTACTACGTTCTCGGGTACTAAAGTGTCAATTTACAAGAGCATTAAACTGTGGAATACTGTGATTTCTGGAAAAATCGATGAAATATGCGCGTACATACATACATCGGTTTGCTTGTTCTATTTTCAAAACACGAGAATCATAACATCATTGAGCATTCTTCCCACCTACTTGAAATATACTCAATATTTGTATACTTGGAAGTTGTGTTTTTAACATGAATCAGAATTTAATAAAGTGCAAGCAAATAATTTTGTCACATTTGTCAAATTTATCTAGAATTATATTTTTTATTTGGATCATTTTGTACTCAATTAAATAATAAATGAATAGTTAGGAACAATATGAAACATATTATTATATAAAGAACAGAAATATTATTTAACACGTTGAATGCCATAGAGGTCACTGGTACACTGCACTGCACATTATATATATTTAAATAATTAAAGAAGAAACAATAAAAAAATATTATTTTGAACAACATAATCTATATAATAATAATGTAAGATAGCAAATAGAAAGTTCGAAATTTAAAATTAAAAAATTTTCTATTCCAGTTAGCGACGGATTAAGGGGAGGTCTAAAGGGGGTTACAGTTTCCAGGAACCCCGTTCTAAGCTTTCCAATTACTACGTCAAAAAATATTTATAGAAATTTTGATATACTGTTACTTTTTTTGACGATTTTTATTTAATTTTGTTTTAAATAAATGTCAATTTTTGAACCAAGTGTATCAAATAAACGAGGTCCTCGAAGGGTAGGTTCTCGATCAAAAAAAATTTGGAATTTGGAAGGAAATTTGGAAAAAGTTACAAAGCCATTAGGATATAAACGACCCAGTTAATCCACGAAGGGTTAAGTATACCATTTCATAATTGGTTACTTTCCTCTCTAATGATACAGAACACATGAAAAACTTAAAGAAAAAACAGTATTTTGTGAATAAGAAAGAGTCCCTTCTGTTCATGGATAACGGTTGCCTGCGCAAATCACCCCACAGGCGGTCACAAAATCTCCCTAAGAAATTATCATCATTCTTACGATACGACGAACGCCATGCGATAGCAGAGCGTCAATAATCGAAGGACTTTCGAAGATATGTACATAAGTTGTTTGTGCAGTTTAAGGTTAAGTCGGCACAGTTGTACATGAAAGGCATCTATGACATCACTGCAGTATGGAAAAATGTAATAGAATCTCTTTTGATGAGTAGCGGTTATTTCGCAATCAAAGTATTGCGTTTTCTTTCATCGATACAAACAACGACAGAACTTTCCACGAGGTACGATAATAGCACCGATTACAGCTGCTGATATAAATGAGCATATTATCGTTAAATGTGGTAAAATGTCACTTAGAAGGTCTTGCTCGATCTCTTGTCACGAAAAGACGTGTTTATCAACAGGAGTGCCTGAACATTCAGTCATGTACATAGATACTGGAACTTATACAGCAACTCTTATATTCCGAATAACTATAGTCCGTCCAACGAGACGAGTCAGTAAATGTATACAACTTCTCGGGTGTGAAGCAGGGTCGGCTCACGGTATATCAATCCCTGCATACTAAAAAATAAGAAGCTACTTCTTTTGGAACAATAATAATAGGTGTAAAGTCATCTTCCAAAATCATGACAAATAATTACATTACATTACACATAGGTTTTTCTTGGGCAAAGCCCAAGATGGCGTTCTGTAGGAGGGTTTCTCTCCTATATTGCTCAACGAAAATCAGCGGCCATGACAAATAATTTTTGCCACTTCCTATATATGGGATTTTGCTATGATCGCGGTGTGCGTATTTGAAAAACGCTACGTTCCCCCCTGCCGTTCTAAGCAAGGGCCCACTGCAAGAGACCGTCGAAAGTTGGCCCTGAACTCGATCCTTGACAGCCAATAGTAAGAGCAGCTAACATCCATCGCGTGAACACCGCGCAGCTGTTTTGTTTACATTTACTGACTCGTTTTGTTGGATGGACTATATTTGACTCCAAAAGTGTTTCACTTGCTTTATTGAATTTGGAAATTAATAATGCAATGATTCAAAATATTATCAAATTCAATGAAACGGTTAAACGCAATAAAAAAGAAATTCTGTATCCATGAATCCTCTCTTATAATGATATTGAAGGTAATGAAAAGGTAATACTGCAGCTTATACAGCAATTCAAATATTCTGAATAACTATTTGACTCCAAAAGTGTTTTACTCGCTCTATAAAATTTGGAAATTAATAACGCAATAATCCAAAATATTGGGGTTACCATTTCGTATTATTATAGGATACTACGTGTTCTACATCAAACTATGACCAAACGATTTACAAATACTGTTTATAAAAGACAATTGATACTTCCATTTTTCCTAATGATTTTGAATATATATTATTAGTATGATTTTCAAGAAATATTGAAATACAATTGACATTAATTTATTATCCCTTTATTTCGTGATATGTTCCTTTCTGAATTTTGCAGAATTTTCTCAAACCTTACTAAATTACACCATATTGGTTCAGTATTAATTTTATTTTATTTTTATTGTTGCACCAATCTATTAGGGTCATTAGCAACCACGATACCTTACAAAATGATAAACATAGAATTTAAGTTAGAGTGAGTGAAAAATGTTAATACGTTCCAGAAATTTTAGTACCCTTGAACAAGAATTGACAGTCCCAGTCACTTCTCTGGGGTTTCCATTGATTTGGTACAGTCTTCTCTCACGTTGATATTTCCGGCAAGATGTAATGATGTGTTCAATCGAGTTAATAGTCTGGCAGCTGTTGCACATTGGTTGTTTTTTTTTTTTTCTAATAGGTAGACATGTGTCAAGTTTGTGTGGCCAATCTTCATTCTTGTTAATACTACTTGATGCTTTCTGTCGAACGATAATGCAGGACTAGTTTCGTAGATGTCATTCCTGATATCATGAATATATGACGTATGGGCATTTTTCCAAAACAGGTTCCAATGTTCTTTAAAAATTTTGTAAAATGATTTAAAAATCTCTTTGTGGTAAGCAGGTATATTAAGGGTACGAGGAGGTGAATTTGTGGCCTCTATTGTAACTTTATCAGCTTTTTCGTTCCCTGTAATTCCAATGTGTGATGGAACCCACCCAAACAATATTTCAGTGGCTGTTTGTTTGACAGAAATTCGTTATACTTCTCAATAATTGGTCTAATAATAATAGGCCAATTTACGAAGAAAAGTTTACAAAGGGTTCGAATGGTCAGACTCCCATTTTGATGAAACTTAACAGGTTTCAAGAATAGTAAAAAATAATAGATACGTATTATTTTAGCTCTGGTAATTTAATTTTAAGGGTGAAATTACCCTTCAAAGTTTGATCCCTTAAAAACGAATTCGGTAACTGTTGAAAATAGAAAAAAAAATCTTGTCACAAAAATTATGCAGTTTTTAACGTATTAAAAGAAAATGCAAAGGTTGGTAAAAAATCTCCATTAGTTACCTAGTTAGCTTTCAAAAATACTAAAAAAAATACATATCTATTATTTTTGGCTATTCTTGAACCCTGCAAAGTTTCATCAAAATCGGAGTCTGACTGTTCGAGACTGCTCCAGTTCCAGTACTTTTCAAAGCAAAAGTTTAACGTATGTACAATTCTGTTCATAGAAAGAGATAAGAATATTATTAATAATTCACAATTAGAAAACAAAAAGTTTTAATTTCTTCAAATAATTTAATATCTATCAATTTTTTACTTTTATTCTATATTTCTTTTGAAGTTTCAAACTATAACAATATAAATTAACACAATTTCAGAAATTGTGGTCTCTATTTACAAACATCACCCTGATTCTTGTTGCGTAAAAATGTACGATCTAAAAATGGCTAATATCCAGTTGGAAAGTTCATGAAATAATTTCGTGTTAGAATCAATTGAATAACCATTACTGTACGAACACAAAATAACTTCAAAGTTGAAAATATGCTTTTTCTTTCAAAATAAAGTTCTTCAAAAATTGGAGCTACTGACGAAAATTTATAATCATCTGTTGAATATAAGTGATCTAGAAAAAGATAAAATTTTTTTAACAGTGTTATTCTGAAGGATATTATTATATTTTAAATATATTCAACTTGTAGAAAAGATATTGCTAATGGAATTAGCTGATACTAAAGCACTAAATATACAATATTATAGAATATTTGTGAAAATCAGTACATAAACTTCCCAAATAGAGGGAATACATATCTTCTATTCGATGTATAAATAATGCGTTATTATTTTCTTGTGCGTTTGACACTTTTCCATGCATATCGCTGTGTGCGAGACATATTGAGTTAAGAGGTGATAAAGAATCCTGAACAGTTGTGTGGACTCGTCGTTCGTGCCCCCGAATGATAACTTCTTATCATATCCGGCTCCCTTTACTCACGTAACTGTGTGTATGTGTGCTTATACACATATATGTACATACGTATACATACCATGTTGATTACAGGGATCTAAACTCTGCTGATGCAGTCTTTGAAGTCTACGTAAATACTACGTTAAATGCATGCTATTTCGCAGCTCTTTAGATATTTTAAGAAATTTTTTGATATTTACACTTATAAACTAATGTGATAATTTACTGTTTTATAAAATAATTCCCAGTTCCATAAAAAAATTGTTATTCGTTAAGCTTTAATAAATCTAGGTAATCTAGGCATGGTGATTGAAACTGTGTACCAATAATTGACACAAAATAATATTATATTAATTTGGTAAACAAAGTTATGAAATTCTTAACAATATCAGAAAATTCGTCTTCTCTATATTCTATTTTTTTATCAATGTCACCAATTGTGAAAAATTAACCAAATGCTTGAATTTATAAGCATTAGGATATTAAAAAAGAAATATATATTTAAAATAATAATATTTAATATATTGACAGTGCTAATGATTATTGCAGTGCCAAAGTTAGTACCTATAAATTGCCCTATGAGTAGTTTCCAAAAATCGAATTCGTCAAAAATATGTTCTAGCGAATAAAGCTTATGCAATGATCTCATAATTAAAATAAAAACTTATAAATCATATTAGGAACACATTCCCATTGTGTTTTGACAGAATCAACCATTCTAATCTAACGGTGCGCTGATGTTTTATCACACTTTATCTGTATCCAAGCAAAATAACAACGCGGAGCATGCATATTAATCAGCGAGTAACACACACGGATCACGTAACAATACAATTATGCACTTATTTAGTGCAGTCATGTCGATGCACGCGTCAACACTACTCAAGGATTTCCGGCATTTGGTGTTCATCATCCGTGAATCCGTACATTTAAGGCTAGAATTGACCATGTATCATTGATAGAGTCCTCCACGTCCTTGTAAGAACTTCGTACTTGAAATCGTCCAATTGAAACCTATTCTTATCTTCATATCTTCCATTGAATGACAGCCATCAGTTACTTATAGATTATATGAAATTCTATAAAAGAAGATCTAACGAATCTAATTGGATGATGAAGTAGGAATATATGATTATATAATTTTATATAACATTAAGTGATGATTATTGCTTCTACGAGAAAGAAACCAAAGTAAGAATATGTATAGTCTTCGCAGAAATAAAAAGCGGTTATAAATGTCAGCAATTTTTAAAACTTGTCAATTATTTTATTTTATCATAACAGAAAAAATATTAACAGTTGTATATTGCTAATAGTTGTATATGAGATTATAAATATTTCAAGGGCCTTTGTAGGTCCCTCTTACCATTCAAGCTCAAATATCTTGTAGGAGAGGAAAGAAAAAGGCGTTTCTCGTCTTGGGATCGTCTGTCAGACTCGTCAGTGTGGCTGACAACAAACGATCCCTGCCCCAGACACCTATTCCTATCATACCGCAATTTGGAACTGCATGCCAGGCGACCGCTTGCGAGAACACTGTCACCGATCATCTCGCCGCCACCTAGTGATCCCCGACCCGAACTAAAGGCGTCCGGGGAGACGAAACCCTCTCTCCCCCTCCACTAAACGCCTACAATCTTATATTTAATTTTAGTACATTACCTTTGTATATAACTGAAAAATTTTATATAATGGAAAACACGCGGGAAAAAAAATTAGTAACAATGGCATTAATGACTGACTTATTTAGCTTAAAATTTCTCTGTAAAATGTACAATCGTGTCATATCTTTGCAAAGACTGCACCATGTGTACATTAGTTACTCCATTAGTGTTTCTAAATGTTTGATATAATATTTGTAAAACGTCGACTGATCGGCGGAGTATTTAGGCAATCAACGGATAAAAATTTGCACAATTGGTTGCCTATACGGTCGAGCTAGCGACGTTTAATAAATAAGTTAAATTTTGATCAAAGTATACCTTAGGTTCAAAGTATCCTCAGTTTACGGTATCATGTTATTCTAGAAAGCAGGAAATACAACGAAGTACGAAGAAGAGTAAATATTAAGGGGCTATGTAACACTTTTGAAAAATCGATTTTTTTTGCATTTTTTGAAAGTCTATACTTCCTAGAATATCATATTAAAATTTTAAGGTCGAATCTCAAATAGTTTAGGAATGGCAACGTTCTAAAGAGTAACTGCTGGCATGTCAGAAACGCGCTTACCGCCGATGGATCGCGTTTTTCTCAAAACGGTATTTCTCAAATTTGCTGCAGCTCTAACTCGAATACAAATTGTTGCATCGACTCGAAACTTTTTCAGCGTGTTCAGTACATGTTTTGCCATGCCATGAACTAAGATCTTTTTGATTGGATGAAAAATGCCAATTTGGCATTAAAAAAACTACGATTTTTTTAGGCTAAATTCCAAACTTTTCTTCAAAACTTCGCCATTTCGTCAGATTTTGATATTTTTCAAAAATCCTAGTTCATGGTACGGAGAATACCATCTAGTTTAACAGCGTCTTTATCATTTTTCATTTTAAGCACTCAGACGGCGGCAATCACTGCAGCAGTGGAGCAACTTTTTTTTGGAGCCCTGGAAGATAGCGTATAAGTCGCTTGTTATTTATTATTTTTGTACCAAAAAATTATTATAGGACTTGTAACTAAATACATCCCTAAAATTTAAAAACATTTGATGTAATATTTCTTTAAAAAAAAATTCTCGAAAATCACCTAATTTTAGAGCGGTCACACTGGTATAGCCCCTTAAGGACGACCTCAACGAAAAAATCACTTCAATATCCTACTAGAACACGCTGATCACATTTTGCAAGATCGTCTGAATTCTTAATAGACTATAACAATTCTGTAGAATTCACAGTTTTTTCTCCTTTTCTCTTAATTAGTGATCCATAATGAGTATTTAACTTGGTAGACAGTCGCTAATAACCTTTGATGTTGATGCAGCTCTAAAAAAAAAAGAGTGAGCAGAGGAAAAAGGAAACACGGGTTTTCGTGTCGGAAAAGTCTGTGAAATGAAAGATAAATAGCATACAAGCTGCTTCAGTCATGGTTGGCTAAGGTCCTTCGAAAATGGATGAACAGGACACGACTCGTAGCACCCAGAGAGTCACGTGGGAAAAATACAGAAGGATAAAGCACGTAAGATCCTTCACGCCCCTTATTTCCTTTCGATGCTATCTTAATCGAGCCGAGTAATTCTGCAGAGAGTAAAAATCACAGTTTCTTGCTGACGGTTAGCATTAAATCTCTAACATGGTTGACGTTTCTAGTTAACTGTAAAGTCGGAAAGGTGATAAGGTGGGTGATTAAAATTGTGTTCCATCGGAACGTTAGGTATTGAAGATATTTATAAACAGATGTAAAGATGATAAAGTACAACGGTACAGTTATTGTGTTGTGAAAATGAAAATTTACTTCGCGTGGGTTGTAATAGCAGTTATAAGTATGAAAGATGTGCTTATGACAATGCATAGATAAATATTAAATTCTTTTTTAAACTTATTTTAAATCTAAGGGCTGAAGATAGGTAAAATTTAGAAAAAATGTATTTCAAATATTATTTAAAATATTAGATGCTATAAGGTTCAAATAACATAATGTTGTAAATAGGAAGTGAAATTTTGACGAATAAAATAATTTTATAATAAATATGCTTCGAGCTGTTAAAATAAAATTGCTTTATTTGTAGATAATCTAATTCTAACTTTTGTTAGAAATGTAATAAAAATGATAGAAGTCGGTATACATATGAAATAATTCAAAATTATTATTTTACAGTAGATAGTACTATTATATTGGAGTAACTTGGACCTTCATCTGGAGTGGGGAGTGGGTCCCTTAGGAATTTTGAAAATCTTAAATTTTAGGATTTTGAGGATCTGTAATTTTTGAATTCTGTAACTCTAGAATTTTAAAATTTTGAAATGTACTTTTGGAACTCTGGAAATTTTTGTATTTTGGAATCCTAAAACTGTGAAATTTTTGAATTCTCATATTTTGGAATCTCAGAATTTTGGAATTCTGGAATCTTGAAAATTTGAGAACTTGTAATTTTAAAATTCCGAAATGTAGGAAATTAAAAATTTTGAAATTCTGTGATTCTGTAGTTTTGGAATCTTAAAATTTTAGAATGGTGAAAGTCCATGTTTTTAGGGGGCTGGCCCATCCTTGCACAATTACGCCGATGTATACATAGGAATGTATTGTAATTTCATTTTTTTTATTCACTTACTTGCTACAATGATATTTTTATCAGAACTGGCAGTATAATGCTGCAGTTCTCAATGCCCTTTCTATTGTTAATTGCATTTTGATGTTTTTCGATGTCAAGTACACATTAAGGCATAATAAATCTGAAACTTCCATTCTTCTCCTTTCTTATCTTTTTGTCAGTGAAACGTAACGGATAACATAGGATTAAGTTCATTGCATAAGCGCATAATTTCAAGAAGTTCGATTTACATAAACGTTCAATTATTTCAACCCTATACTCTTTCGTCGGTTTGAATCGACGGAACTGGTGGTACTTAATGTCAGCCTTTGCCATTTCACTCCACGATCGACCACGACCGTCAACATCCTTGGCTAACGTATCGAAAGATTTGATTGCGAAACACTTTATTTTTTCTTTTCTTTCCGCGAAGTTAATTTATTCAAATATGAATGCCTATCGATAGCTTTCTCCTTCGAACGATGTCGGCCTTTTTTATCGTTTCACAACTGCTAGTCTCTAAAATCTAAGTTTCCGTTCCTTCTGTACTAAGAAACACATCTTATTTTCAATTTGATAAATTTGAAATAGAGATTTGATTTTCTGTGAAAGTCTGATGTGGCGTATCTAAAAAGTACATAGATATACTAAGGAAATAGAATAAAATAGATACCACTCAATATTATTATATTTTACCTCTTAATTAAGTAAAAAATTCTTTTTTAAAGTTATATATTTAAAGACATTTCAGGGTCATTTATTTTTTCTTAATTGAATTAAGTTATAATAAATAGCATATAATGTCACTGCATTTTGTTACATAATATGTAATAATGTTGTTACCACATTTATATTATTTATGTATATAATATTTCTATAATTAATAATATGTAATAATATATAAAAATAATGGATATAATTATTCATATAATAAAACAATAATTTTACTATCACATTTTATATACATTATATTTTTATTTCAAATATTTTTCAATCATAAAAGACACGAGTATATAGTTACCAATATAAATACGACAAATTTGTATACCATAAAAATGTAAATTCCTTTTGTGCGTGATACATAACCATTTAGTCTGTTTAGAAACAAAAGTTTTTAAAAAATTGTTCGAAAAATCATTTAAATATAATCTTTAAATGATTTATTTAAACATAATATAATTAAACAATTTATCAAACTTACTAAATTTTAATAAATCGTATTAAATTAACGACAGATCAGTATTTAATAAAACGTACCAATTTACAGTATAATTGAAAAAATGCATATCGAAAGAAAAGATCGGTAGATATTGATATTCAAAAACCAAAATATTCACCTGTCCCCATCAGCATCGCGTTTCATCATCAGGAAACGCACCCCTCAGGGGGTTGAATGACTGACAAAAGAAAATTCTGAGGTCAGACGTCACTCCCTGAAAACATGGCATTTGCGAGATCGGTGGTGGCTCATCAGATTATCTTTTCACGGCGGGGTCGATTGTCCTTATAGAAAATTTACGGGACCGTTTAGATGGCGTTCCCCATTCAATGCATTGTGCAGCCTCTTTGGAAAGTCGTTATTCCGGCTTATTGTCGTCGAAATTTCGAGCTCACCTGCAACCAAAGAAAAAAGACCCCGCTGCGAACGAGCAAGGTGCGCTATTCATCAGGAACAATCGACTAGAATTTATCTATTCTTCTTTTCTCTCCTTTGCACCCTCTTACCTTTCTGTATACCTAACGCACAGTGCTAATTATTATAATATACGTAAACATTAACTGTACTGCATATGTAGAAAATATTGTGGTCTGCAAAAGTACCTTTACTTTATTAATTTTCAACTGTTAATTATTAAGTATTGTATAGAGAAAAATGTACGAATATGAGGTACTCATTTTATTATTAGATGTAGAGAGTCTCAGAATAGTCATTAATAGAAAAATCAAATATAGAAATTTGGAGAATTACACGAGAAATGTGCTGTATAAATATAAATATTATAGAATTTACAAGATTTCTGTTTCTTTCATTTTTTGTAATAGAAATTTGAGTAGTAATGTGAGAGAGCGTTACTTTTGAGAAAAATGAAGTTATAAAACTAACAAGGAAAACTACCCAAGTGTTACACTCACTTATTAATGAAACTTTGCTAGCTTGTAGAGCTCGTCGAGCTGAACACGCCTATAGCTCCTTTTGGGGGCAGACGGCTAATTGTTTAAAAGATATCAACAATTACAGTTAGTTACTCCTTACATTCTGAAGTATGACAAACTTACACATACAATTCGCAATCTAGAGATCCACGGTTCAAATCCTTGGTTCCCAACATTTTTTTTTTTTTAATGATAATTTGTCTCTTTTTGAATAACTATTACATAAAAATTATCATTAAAAAAAAAAAAAAAAAAAAATACGGGAACCCAGGACCTGAAGACCTTTGAACCGAAGACCTTTAGATTAAGAGTCATGTGTTTAACCACGGAGCAGATCCGTGACTTGCAAGTTGGAGGTCCTCGGTTCAAATCCTTGGTTCCCAAAAAATTTTTTTTTTATGATAATTTTTATGTAATAGTTATTCAAAAAGAGACAAATTATCATTAAAAAAATGGTAAAGTTTCATTAATAAGTGAGTGTAACACTTGGGTAGTTCCCCTTGTAAGATAAAACATTAATAATGATAAATTATATATACCTGAACGTCAAATGTACGGAATATATAAGGAGGAACAGGATTATTCAAATGTCATGATTGTATTTGCTAAATCGATGTAATCAACTTACCTCAGTATGAACTTACCCAACGATCGGGTAAGATAGAAGAAACACTTATAAATTAGTTTTCCGTCTAAGATAACCAGAAAATTACTTTTATATATACATATAATTTTGTTACTATAACATGTAAGATTGTTACAGTAAAATGCTATTGTTTGTACAAGAATGAAAACAGTTATATTTATTTTCATTTAGGGTATCTATTTTACCCTATCCTCCCCCACTTGTTGAAATTTCAATATTCAAAATTGCATAAATTCTTACCCGAAACATGTAAATCAATGTGAGATTGTCAAAATATGGGAATCTAGAGTATTTTTACAGTATTTTCGCAAGGACATAATTAATTGTTAAAAAGAAATATAAAAATAAGTAGTCAGGAACTTATTGTTCGTACAAGAATTAGGTTTGGTTATGTTCGTTTAGATTTACACAAGGGTTAAACAATTATCTTACTTTATTACCAATTGAAGATTTCAAATAAAATTTTTTATTTTCCTTTTTATTCTTGTATTATATCTAAGACCAGAAAGCTGATAATATTATTATACATGTTCATTTAGAAATGTACACCTCATATTTATGCTTTTAGAAGGATTTTGGGCGTATCATCAGTAATTACAGTATGAAGCATTTAAAAGACATTTTAAAAAATGTTTGAATTAAGAATATAAATAATCAATCAAATCGTTAAGTATAATGGGGAAAATAGACAAATAATAAAAATGAAATCTTTTTAGTTCTAAGTGCCTCATATCTAATGTAATAGATAAATGTATTTCAAACATTTAGTGATTAGTGCCTTTCAATCTCGAAAACTACTAATTACAAAACTATTAGGAAAATTGTAATTAGACTGTGATTATGAACCAATTACATTCATGTACAACTTCTTTTCTGTGGAATATTAAACAGCCTGTTTCATAATGTATTTAACCTACTTTTGCAAGTTATGTTAAAAGTTATGACTCTCTCCATGGTCCGCCGTTCTAAAATTGTGTTTTTTCAGATAACAGGTACCTTTTGTCAGAAACTGCCAGGGCTATCTTCAAAAAAAATTTCTCCTGCACATTTGTGTTTTTTTTTCTCAAAATACTGCTTTTTTCAGAAATTATTTAGTTGTAAGTGCAACTCTTTAAATTTTCTTAGGAACAAACTGAAAATTTGTCAAAAATAAAGTTTTAATAATTTTTGAAAACTCTTTCGTTAAAGTACGCAGGGAAATAAGAGGAATCAAAGAAAACAAAATTTTGAAAATATCGTTTATAGTTCTTAAGGAAAGGAAAATTGAATATTGGGCAGGGATTCAATGTCCGGCTCTTAGGATGAGGCCCAGCAGTTAAAATGTCTAGAATTAATAAAAAAACTTATAACATTTATTATAAGTAGGAACAGAACTAATTATACTTTCCACATATAATAATTTTCCATTTCAAACATTATTCTCTGATGCATATTCTATACAACTATATCAAATGATCTTTATCTTAAATTATACAAATAGTGATCTTGATCGATGAAAACGTTCAGATGGTGGGGCAGATCGCAAATCGAACACGAAGCAGCTGTAGGAGGGATCGTAACCTGACAGACGCGATCGGTCGCGTTGGATCGTCATCGGTACTTGGAAGCGTTTCACTGAAAGACGATCTACAAGACATAAGAACCCGTAGAGGCCCTTACATTTTTACCGACCCCATGCTGAGGAGCAAGTGCAGAGCACGTTGCACGCAGCCCGAAAAAAAGGAATGCCGAGTACGTTTTCTTCCTTTGGGGCGTGCCTGCTGCACGAGGAGCCGCTCACTTATCGCGTGGCTGCGTTAAAGGTGTACACTTTAAACTGACTATACTCCATACTTTAGACTTTAAAGAACACGAGGTACAGGGCAATCAGATGAAATCTTAAACTTTCATGGCTTTCATTACATTCAACAGAACAGTACTTGGAATGATCACAAATTGCATAACGTCATTTTTCAACTAATCGATGATGCTCGAATTTAGTTTGATATTCGAAAGTCGAATTTATTAATCAATATTAGCAGAAATTTTATTTATCTGCAGATACAAATTGTGTATTGATTATGAAATATAATAGGTGTCTTCCAAAAGCTGAATGTGCAAAAACGTAATTTCAAATCTGATTATTAATTATGAATTGCAGCACTGAGGAGTAACATACAATTTATAATCAATGATCAAGTTTTAACCCTTTCGTCCCTAAATATGTATTTTTCCCCTAAATCCAAGCGAGGGCCAAGAATAGCGGGTTTCAAGTGAAATTGAAGCTTTTCAGTGTAAAAAGTAAGATGGTCCTTTTAAGATGGGAGGAAGGAGGGGGTAAAAATGTATACCGTATATATATGTATATATAACAACAGGTAAGGAAAGACAAACATTTACTATATTTTCAACAATGTACTCTAGCTTCGTTTGGCTTAACAATCTTTTCTCATTTCAATGCTGAAATAAAAGTAAATTTATCAACAGACCTGTTGGAACATACGTATACCGGTAGAATATCCAGTTGGTAGATATGCATATATCATAAAATAAAATTATGAAAAATAACGGAATGAGAAGCAAATCAAACATGATATTTATTTACCTGAATATGTATGTATGCTTTATTGACACTTCCCTTTCGGGATTGCGCGGCGCTTTTAAAAGGAGCGTTCCCCAACCTTACACTATTTTACATGGTCCTTATATTTCTATGTCTTTTCCCCTATTCCCTTACTTTGTCCTTACTTAATACAATTCTAGCATAAAATAATATAAACTAAACCCTGCGTAGTCGTGTCCCTAAACTAAATTGAATATGAGTGTGAGTATCTTGAATATAATTAAACAATAATTGTGCCATACTAATCCAATAATAGTGACATTAATATTCTATATAATATGAACCAAAAAATATCAAAAATATACAATGTAACATAAAATACCATACGATAAATAAAAGTATAGAAAATAAAAGTATTATTTACCTGAATATTGAAAATGTTTATACACGAAAATATTTTACAAACTACGCAATGCCACTAGTATAACTGACGAATTTTGGGAAAAAACACTTACGGCTGCGCACTATTCACTAAAAAAAACCTCTTGTGGTACAATTTTCCCTTATTTTTAAGGCGTTTTCTAGTTTCCCGATAATTTATAATGTTCGTGGTACCTATATGTATCATTCGGGACGAAAGGGTCAAAATAACTTTGATGAGGTTTTAAAAGACACCCATACATAGTTACTGTTGTAAAATACAGGGAACATACAGGGTGTCTCACTTGAACTGAACATACAAATTATTTCTGTTATAATTGAAAGTCAGAAAATTATTCATAATGTCATTTATTTTAATGTATTTAATTCGGTCATCCGATTAGGCATTCATAGTCGAAGAGGACTGTTGGGATTTATATTGAAAGTCTTAAATGACTGAACACTATAATTCTGTAGAGATGCTTTAACAGGGTAGACACGGGCATTGCAGCAAGGTAGCATTATCGGCAAAAACGGGACTAAAAAGGGGTTTACGGGAATACACTATTAGTTTTTTACTTAATTGATCGGTAGTCGAAATCAGAAGAAGGATTTAGGCGTAGCCTTACAATTCGATGAATATAGTCACGCCATATCATGGCTATATACATAATTAACCCTTTCGGTCACGAATTATTTTTTCTTGAAAAAGAAAATCGAGGCTTTGCTAAGCAGTTCTTTGAATTAAATTATGATTTTTCAATCGTATAAAATATCTCCAAGGAGGTCCCCCAGAGGGGTGTAACGCGTTTATATGCAGACAACGTTTACAATTCGGTAAAATTTTCCAAATTTAGATATACCAACCATTTATATAGTGTGTCCTCATATGAGGACGCTATGACAAGAAGAATTAAACTACACCAAAGTTTCAGAAATATAAAAGTTGATTAGTTTCCCTTCGATATTATGCAGTTTTATTCGTTCTCATCCTCTGCTGTAATTTTTTATTCATTTTTTATGCATTTTTTAGTATTCCACGAGGCAGCTTTGTTGTTACGTTTGTATGCTTACAGAAAGAAGTCACTTTGACATTAATTTATTTTTATAATGTACAAAATACATATGTGCGTTCTTAAGTAACCTTTATTTTATGAACATCCTATATAATACAAAACATAGGAACTGATGTTGAATTTTTAATAACTTCTTGAATCGTGTTCTCTCAAACTCGAATGCATGTGCAAGGACAAGTTTTCTCTTTTATTCTT
The DNA here is from genome assembly GCF_051020975.1 of Osmia lignaria lignaria. NCBI lineage: Eukaryota > Metazoa > Arthropoda > Insecta > Hymenoptera > Megachilidae > Osmia > Osmia lignaria. The sequence goes on from NC_135035.1 coordinate 5,609,612, forward strand.
ATGTATACTATAGCTTTCACCAAGTATTAATTATGTATTAGAGATACATGAACTGATTGAGAGAGTGAAAGAAACAATAAATTATCATTATTAACACTACAACTACCAAGGGGGTCGAAATGACAGATTTTAAGTTTTTTTAAATTAGACTATTTTATACAGAGATTTTTTATTGTGCAGTGACGAGATTGATGATCTTGAAATATGTTGTAAATTTTGAACAACTTGTTCCTATACCTATAAGTGTTTATAAGTATTACCACAGTTTATTATTTAACAGCGTTTCAATTGTTTATTCAGATCTCTTCTAATTTATCACACATCACAAATACAGTAAAGTATTGATATATTAATTTATTAATAACAAAAATAGATATAAAGTGCATTTCCATAAGAAATAAACGCATCAATTAGCGAATATGTGGTTACAAAGATCAATGCAGTACAAAACAGTGAAAACGAAAGTGTTCGAGCCTTCGAGAAATTTTGCTGTAGTTTACACTCGCTAAATCATTACGTGCTCGTATGGCGTGGCATATGTATGCAGTTACTCAATGAATAATATTTATAAGTTCGTTCATACGTGACAAGGGTGACGAAATAGCGGAACGATTGACTCAGAATAATCAGTTCACTGGAACACTGCTGACTATCAATGAAACACCAGAACAGAAACGATAATATCAATGGTCATATCGGTATGTTTATCATAACATCATAATCAGGTTTAATCGTGACACATAATCACTAATTGTAAGTATAGCTTTTGGCAGTTTGTCGATTCGAAAACGAAGCATTCCTTTGTTTAACCCTTTGAGTGCCACGGGTTTTTGCAAAAATTCGGTCGCAAAATACCACGCGGCACGATCGCGCTTCTTCCGTTTTACGTCGCAATGCATTATGCAGCGCGGTAACTGTCATTTAATTTTACAGTTTTGTTAATTATCTAATTTGTATTTGTATTCTAATTGTAAGATAGTCAGCTTGCGAAAATACTGGTGTTCGATCATGTAACCAGGGCCGGCGTTAGGGGGGAGGCGCGGTCGGGCAATCGTTCAGGGCGCTAGAACTGTAGAGGGCGCCGCACGCAGCCCAGTGTCCCTGTATTTATTCATTTATATCCGTTTAGATTAGTAAAGCTGCTATGTATTTTTAGTTTAATAATTCTTACGTTCTAACTACAGAGATTCATCGTTTCATATTATTACCTTGTCTTTTTTTCTTAAAAATTTTGAGTCCCTAAATGGACGCCACACGACAACCTTGCCCAGGGCGCCAATATTGCTAAAACCGGCACGACATGTAACATTAACAGAGTATTGCCCATTAGCATTAAACGTACCGATATATAATTTTAGTCACAGACTAATGGAGCCGATCCTACAATGATTTAATCGCGACCCGTTAATAAAATCTGATATCCTGATTTTATCCAAGTCGTTTATAGACTTGTATGTAAGTACTAATTTATGTAGGATGCCGGCGGAAAAAGGCGTTTCTTCGGCCTCGCCTGACAACAGACGATCCCTGCCCCAGACACCTATCATACCGCAATTTGGAACTTCTGTATATAGTAAAAGCTGGATATATGCAACAAACATTGGGACCCAGACGTTGCATATATCCAGTCGAGGTGTCGATTCTGGGCATTTAATGTTGCATATATCCAGCCGAGGTGTCGATTCTGGGCATTTAATGTTGCATATATCCAGCCGAGGTGTCGATTCTGGGCATTTAATGTTGCATATATCCAGCCGAGGTGTCGATTCTGGGCATTTAAACGTTCCATATATCCAGTCTTGGTGTCGATTCTGCGTCCGTACAAATCGTTTGTACCGTGCCGCGATACCTATTCTACGTTCGTACAAATCGTTTGTACCGTGCCGCGATACCTATTCTACGTTCGTACACAACATGCGACGTGTTGCATGTTGCATGTTGCGTGTTTGATGTATCTTTGGTGTACGGCCTGCCTTATACATATGTACAGTTTTATTATTATTTTAATAAATAAATATAATTCAAATCATATCGTGTTTGGTACCATTTTAATCAGAAAAATCTCACAAATGCGTTAGTAAATGTTTCATTAAGAAAAAGTTAAAAATAAAAAAGTTTTATCGTTCAATTAGTATTAGTCACACCGATATTACGGTCGGATCATATTTCACGGTTTCCTCGCCGAGCGGCTCGGTTTGGCTTAGGGGGATCCCCCCAAGTGGAGAGGATAGCGATGTTGCATATATCCAGCCAAACTTTTGTTGCATATATCCAGCTTTTACTGTATTCAAACCACATATCCGACGACCACTTGCGAGAACACTGTCACCGATCTCTCACTGCCACCTAGCGGTCCCCGGTCCGAACTAAAGGCGTCCGGGGAGACGAAACTCTCTCGTCCCCTCTACTCAACGCCCACATTTATACTTTACCTATGGTTAAAGAGTATGAAAAAAATCAATTTAAAATAAAGGTATTAATAATTTGTCATAACTGATGGCGATATATCACCCTCCTCCATTAATTTAAAATATTAAGTTCTAGTTGTATGAAACCTTATCATTTAAAAATTCATAGATTTGACATTAGCTGAAATATTATTGGTTTCGATTGGCCTGGTTCGGCCATTCGAAGATTAGTAAGTAATATAAAGCTATATTTTGCAATTTTATTAACAAAATCGTTTTCCTATTTTAATTACTATTGTATTAAAACTTATGGAATGATAAAAATATATCAGAATTATTTAATCTTTAAGCGTTTTAACTTTTGATATCTAGCTACATATGTATAATATTGATGTGCAATTCTTAAGAAACAAAGCGACAAAAATTACTTGTATTTATTTAAATAAATATTTTTATACTATTCTAAAGCAGTGTTCATTCAAATCTATCAACTAGTCTTTTCACCACCTTGGTCACCGTACAATTCGCATATTTTTACTTATCCATAGATGTACGTATCTCATTATTCCTTTTTGTCTGTGATCCCAGATCAACAGTACGATATTTTTGAATGCGAAACAGTCGTACAGAGTGGATTCGGATGGTGGCTTAGCGAGGGATTAAGACAACATCGTGGGGTATCTTCTGCTTCTCGATAAAGATAGGTCTTGCCACTAGGATTAGAAACGAGCCGAGATAGGTCCGGGGTTTGTTTAAGCAGGTCAAAAATCACCCCGACCTGCCAGGGGACTACCAGGAAAACAGAGTGCCAAAAATAACGATCGTCCACGATCAAGGACCGGATTTTCTTTCGTCACGTCTCGTCGGATTTCTTTATTTACTTTTCCAAAGTTTCTCTGTGCTTTCCCTTTTCCTTTCTCTTTTTGAAAGAATGGTCCCGTCACTAAAGTCAAGTCCTTCAGAAATTTTTCAGATATTGTCTGGTAATTAAGGATTCTGTCCTCCCCTTTTGCTTTTAACCACCACTTTGAGATCATTATTGATTAGCTCAATATTTCTCAAAATTTTAATACATTAATTTTAAAAGTTCAGGTGGGTGGGGAAAATGCAAATAAGTGACAAATGAGCAGATAATTATCGAATGGAGATACATTATGGTGCCGGAGGAACAATAATAATTTCTGTGTGATGCTGTGTGTTGATAACGATTTTTGAGAGCTTTTTTTTATAATACGTGGTATTGGTATATCATTTTGCTGAGTTTTTTTGAAGGATTATTACAGTTCTCTCAAAACGTATTAGATGTTAATGAAAATTTGCCGAATCTTTTTTTTTCGAGACCGAAATTTTCTGCTAAATATTTAATTTTTATAATAAATGCTTTCTTTCAAAAGTGTTTAAGCTACATAGTGTACTTCTAAAGATAAATCTAAAGATATTCTATACAGTTGACTCTCGTTATATTGCCTTATGAGCGATTTGACTTTTATAGATTTTCAAGCATACCAGTGCTACTTTTCCACCATCATTGCCTATGAAAATGAGAAATTGTATCTCCCTTTCCCCCCTAACTAAAAGTTTAGAAGCTCGACAAATTTTTCGACTCTACCGCCCTATCTGTGGCAATATAACGAAAGTCTGTTGTAATATTAGATTATTTCATGAATATCTATATATTTTTCTGAAATATAAAAATGTTTCCTTGTATACATATGTAGAAACTTCAATTATTTGCTTTCAAGTTTTGTATTAACCCTTGAACAGGGGAGTCTGGGTCAATCGGGACCCAAACATACAAAATATATCCAAGGAAATGTATAATTTTTGAACAAAAGAGTTTATATACTAGAAGGAATTTAATTTTTGAAGGAACAGTGTAAAATTTAAAAAATGAAAATAGTACAAAATACAAAATTAAATTAAAATTTGGGCTCTCTTCATGATCCGTTGCTCGAGAAAATGCTTTTATTAGAACTAACCAATTCTTGAAATTATACTGTATAAAATAATTCAATATAAAGAGATATTCAGTGAATTGACTTTAAAATTCAGTAAATTGATAAATAAAAATCATAAAATTCGTTCATCAAATGTTCCCATTAAAAAATAAAAATAGAAGTGTAATAATGATTATAAGGGACATAATAAAAGTTCTTTAGTCAGGTAACCGTGTGACTACGAAAAATAATTATAACTTATACAAAAATAAAAAAACTCTGTTCCTGATAAACGTTCCATCAAACAGGTTCGATCGGAGATATCAGGTATCAATGATTGAATTTTTCATAGCGGTACATTAAACCCGACTGGTTCGTGGCATCAGCACAGAGATCGCTTTTCAGAAATCTTCATCTCGTAATTACTGCACAAACTCATGGTCAAAAACTCAACAAAGAGCCGGAACTCAGGTCGGGTCTGGCTGGCTTCTGAAGTTGTTTCCTTTTTTTCTTCTTCCTCTACCCAAACAAAACTCTTTTACCTTAGCTCGCCTTCCTTTTGCGTTCGTGACTTCTCTCTGATCGAACAGTGTTCTCAACCGTTAATGTTAAATCAGGATTTGTGCTGTTCCTTCGAGGCCATCTTCCTCTTTTACGTACAATTTTTATATCGCTTCACTAATTTAATTTTAAATATTTTAAATTGTCTTTTCGTATTGAAAAACTGATTTAATTTGTGTGCATCCATTTTCCAATTACAACCTTATTCGTTTAATTAATTTAACTTACTGAAACTCATTTTGTTGGTACATACAGTTTGATTCATATTCTGTATTTTAATTACTATCCCAATTCATATTTTCGTGTTATGATCCCTAAATAATAAATTTGATAATAATTGCATTTATTGCAGGTTCCTTTTGTCTGTTGAATTCAATTTTAATAAATTCAGTATATATATTATCGCCAATGTACGACAATCAGGCATTGTATTGAATGTCAAGGCAATGTATACAGGGTGTCCCAGAATGAATGGTAACCGCTTGAAGAGGTGGCAGCTGAACAGCATTTTCCTTTGCCAAAATGTTGTTTGAAGCTTCGTTTTTCAATTATTAAGAAAAAACACTAACAGAATCACCCCAGCTGCCACCCCTTCAAGCGGCTAACACTCATTCTGGGACACCCTGTAGAATGCTTGGCGTTTTTTGGCAAAGTACGATACGATTAATATTCCACACATTTCCTGGGCATTCTATGGCAAAGTATAGAATATTCTCGCTAATGACATTTCTAATATTACGTGGTATTTTCTTTTTTCAATTATGTATTTTTAATGAAGGCCTTTTCATGACTCTTTTTTCAAGTGTTACTTTTTTGTGAGAATGACAAAAGTGCAGTTCTAGATTAAATTCTTTCTTTCCTTGTTGCAACAAGTAGGTTCATATTTGATTTTCTCTTGTTTCCCTCAATGAGGAAGTCTTATACTTTGACTCTGTTGTAATACTTTGCTTAAATACCATTTGTCATTCTATAAATTAATTCAAACATTTCATACTTTGCCCAAAAATGCCAGGCATTCTATACAATGTTTGTTTTTCATACATTGCCGGCAACATATACAAAATTACTCCACAAACTTCAGTAATTTCTTATAAATTACGAAACAGTATCTGTGTTTAACCTAATTTTAATTTTTGTTTTATCAAATTGTCCAACGTGTGTAATTATTTTTTTCTATCGGTTTTTTTAATGTTTCCTTACACGCTTTTAAATTATTCTTGTCGTTTTATAATAACTTTCACTCCTTAATTTCACGAGAGATCGTGAAAGATTCGTTTCCTTCCTTCATTAATTTTTTTTTTGTAATTATTACCTTGCACTTATTATTACTATATTCCTTATTCATTCGCTCGAGAGCTGCTTTCTACGTGTGTACTGAAACTTTCCCTTTCCATAGTGGAATATTATTCTTTCATTTCGTAATCGATAGTAACTCAGAAATTTCCTGAATGATTTGTTCATACGGTGAAACCGAAACTAGTAGCAAACTTATCTTATGTATTTAAACGATGAAAAATTGTGAAAAGTATTTGTAAAATTTAAAATCATTATAGAATTTAGCACTTTTTAAAAATTATGTCAGCTTTTAGCAATCTCAAATTATAATCGTTAGAATATTTATTTATTTAAGACGTTTGTCGTCAAGCTCAAAATAATTCTTGAAATTGGCAATATAAAAAGAGCTCCTTCCGTACGATATGATAGTCGACAGTAAGGGCATCAATCGCTAAATTTCGTTTTGAAACGCTGTCAATTTCATATTGCTGAAAACGATGACCATTTTGTAATGGAATATTAGTCGTATTTACGAATTTAATATTAAAATTAGTATCAGTAGTTATAATTATTATTAATTTAATGACTGCAGTTAATAAACACAGCTCGCATAAAACTGCATGTGAATATTTCTTAACTGTTTCCTCCAAATTTCGTATTTTTGTTAAATACGGAATCAAAATTAAATTTAAATATATGAATCATATACTGGAAAAGTAACATTCAAAGGAATAATTTAGTTTAAAAAATAAAAAAGGAAAAGTCTGAAATTAAATTTAAATTGTAGCTTACTCCATGGTCCGCTATATAAGATTTAATATTAGGTGTATAAATTAATTCTGTGCCTTTTCTATTTTATAATTGAAGATTTATTTCTTAAAAATCATGGTGATTCTAAGTGTTAAAATAATCTTTATTGCTATCATATTCTCGTGCCTCTTTTCAAATAGTCAGAAGCGCGGAAAAATATTCAAATTTAGAATAGTAATTAAAAAAGCGTAGTAGTAAAGACCCCACCTAATAAATGCACTAATGTCTTAATAACCACTAATTAAAAACAGTTTAAATGAATTATGTAACACTACACTGGGTGCATCAAATGGGCACAACTAGGTTTTGTTATATCTTATATTTTTTTAGATTTCCAGATGATCTGAATTTTTTTTTAATAATTAATGCATCTTTTTTAAATGATATTTTCAATCTTAAAATCTCAAAAAATATAAGATATAATAAAACCTAGTTGCGTCTATCTGATGCATTCTATGTAGTGCTATATAGTTCATTTAAGCCGATTTTTATGGAAGGGAAAACGAGATATTAATTCCAGAGGGCTCCATTCGTATGCCTTTCATTTATGTTAACAAATATTAGGAATTGTTCTAAAGGTAGAAATAAATCAAACCAAACTGATTAATAACGAGTTATTTTAGACGTTAGTTTTTATTGACTCACCCTGTATGTTTCACACGTACCTGCAGGTATATCAGTTTGCGAATGTTCAACGAGCAAAATGGATCTTCTTTTATTCGCCAATGAATACAGGGTCAGACTACTCAGGTCTACTTCATTTTAATTGTAACTGAACAGGTCCTTAACCTTGCTAACAACAATTATTTTCTTCCTAGCTTCTTCAGTTATTTAATGTCGCGGCCATCAGCAACGATACCACGAGTATTAGCAACAATAATCTGTTGTTTGTTTAATAGTACCTCTTATTTAAATTTATTTATTCTCAATTTTTATACACTTCCAATTTCAATAATGTAAAATAAACACCACAATTTTGAAACCCCAACATACTGATATAGTATATATTAAATTAACGTTCGAGTTTTCTAAATAAACAGTCACAAATACCCTCAGTTGCCAAGTTGTATCAAATTAAAGGTGAGATAATTGTCTACTATCTGGTTATCATCTCTGACTATTTTCAAATTTCAATATGTTCAAAAGGGTTGTTTAAAAAGGTAGAATATCATTTAAAAAAGTGTCGCAAACAAACCGAAGTTCTTCTAATATTACATCAAAACTAAACACAAACCTAACTTAAAACTGTAAATCTCCAGCGCAAAACAGTCACAACACTATTTTTAATATTTTTTTTCTGAAATATCGAACCTAGCACTGGTTTTCACACTAAACGAGTTTTTAGATCAAAACGACAAAATTTAATGCTTACATCTACTACTGAAGAGAATGTGTTTCAATTTCAAATTTCCCCTCCTTTTCTTAAGTCACACGCCATTGGCTAGCTGGTTTCCTCTCTTCCAAGGGGTTTTAGTTTTAGGTTAGGTTTGTGTCTAGTATTACTATACTATTAAAACTGTTTAGAATTGTTTGTGGCACTTCATTTAATCCTATTTTATGCTTTTAAATAGCCCCTTTTAATGCACTCTGGTTTGGAAAAAGTCAAAGATGGTGACTAAATAATAGACAACTACCTAAGAGTGATCTAAAGGCCTGCAGCGTCGGTGCTCACTTTTCAGGGGCCCCCTTCCTATGCCTTTCATTTATGTCAAAAAATATTAGAAATTGTACTAAAGGTAGAAATAAATCAAACCAAACTGATTAATAACGAGTTATTTTAAACGTTAGTTTTTATTGACTCACCCTGTATACGTACGTGCATATAGTGCACATATGTACATGCACATGATCGAGTACCTCGTGGCTTTAACAGCGTCATTGACGAACAAAGAGGGAGAATGCAATCCGTTCGGTAATGATCATTGCCAAACGGAAATCGTTATATGTCTTTTGTGGATGCTGACAGTTTCTTCGAATGAATTCAACCTGGCATCATTTTGTTACTTTTCGCTTCGTTAATTTCTCTTTTATGTTTCTTTTTATTATTTTGAAACTTGTATAAATCTATTCATAACTAAAATTCAAAAGATAAACTTTTTATAATTATTTCTCCTCGTTAAAGAAACTTCTCAAAAGTTGTTCACAGTCAAGTGAGAGACTATTTTAATGTCTATGTAGTTGGTGGTCCCTGGGACTATTTGGACCATTAACACAGGCACGCGTTGAACTATATTTTGATATTTGATTTTTTTTATCTTAGTAGATCAGTTGGTTAATAATATGAGCAAAATGAAAGAAGTACAACTGTTTATTGTAATTCTACGTGATACTGAAATTTTATAAAATTTTTAGATAACGCTTTTCCAAAATCCAAAATTTGGGGGAAAAATGAATACGTCTTCCTAACTTAGGAGCGCACTAGAAAGTCTAGAATGGATCTTAGCCAAATTATTATGGTTTTCATAAACCATGAAAAAGTACGCTTTCCTTCAGAATGATACGATATAATTGTGTCTAATAAATCATTTCAGTGTATAATCTAAGTTAGTTTTCATTTCTTCTGTAAATAATCATTTATATGGTATCTTATGTAATATATAGTATATGTATATTAAATTCATGTATTAAATTACAAATTTCATTCTTATATAAATGTATTACATTTAATCAATATTTCGTAAACGATCATTCGTTGCACGATTGAAATGAACAAAAACAATGTCGAAATTTACGCAATTGAAATATTTGCATTCTGAAAGACCAGTCAATCGTCGCTTTCATTTCTGCTGACTGTGGTTTTCTGTTGCATAAATCAAATCTTGTTTATGCGAATGCAATTGCCATGACGACGTAAACTGCATCATGCGAAAGTGCAACGTGCAATCCTACGCGAATCCAACACTGAAGAAATTCAGCGATATACAGACTTGCTACGATAATTTTTATTACAGAGTTCTAACAACATTCAATAACACGTAGACAAAACTATTATTATTAAATAAAATTATTTAATTCATGATTATAGATGCTCGTAAGTATTTGTATACAGGGCTGTGCTTAGCATTGGGTAAACGAGACACTTGCTCCAGACCCTGTGTTTGAATACTTTCAAAATATTATACAATTAATTAAATTTTGTAATATCAAATTATCCAATTTTACAATAAATGACAAATATAAAATACACATGTTATGGTATAATCTTATTACAGTAGATCTTAAGATTATGTGCTTCTAATTAAATATTTTCAATAATCTCAACTTTTGTCCCAGGCCTCGTAACCTATAGAGCATAGTTACAGCACTGCTGACATTTGTAAAATTTTTAAACTTTTATAGAATAATTTGACAAAGCTACTTGTATCATTTGAAAGAACGTTGCAATTAATGAATTTCGGATGAAAAGAATTGAATTTATCTATATATACGTATGTCGAAATAAAGTCGAAAACTGGGTGGAAAGAACTTTTTAGGACCCATTGTTTAATAAAATTCAAAAATTAAAATTTATTCAAAATAAAATTAAATACCATTTAATCATAAGGAAAAAGGGCAACAGTAAAAAATTTCATTTAATATTTTTTAACATAATAAATGGAATAGGCCCCAATGCAACGATGGGTCTGTAGCCTTCTTTAGATCTCCCCTTTATTCGATACTGAGTGCAGAACTGTTACATCACTATCATGTTTATTACATTTATGATTTTTCGTTACAAAATTTTTACTGTACAACGTTTTTTCATTAATTCATATCGACACTTAATATGAACAACATTGTAACTTTTATTACGAAGTTTCGCAACTGTAATACAAACGCATTGAAAAAAATAATTCTTTTCTGTCTAGGAACCATTTTCCAAATTTTAGAAATAAAATCTTTTATCTCTACATTTCCTGACTTTTGGTCTTGAAAACATTATACCTTTAATTACAGAAAATATGAATCATTTAAAAGTACTAGAAAAAAAGATAAGCAAACATGTAATGTACTTAAGTTCAAATACAAGGGCAAAGAGCAGACGTAAAAAATAGAGTCAGAAGATAGTAAATCGCTGTCTAGCATAAAGTAGTTGCAATATTGCTCATATCAAGTGTCGATAACACACATTCAGCCTGGTTTTTTGAATGTTCAGTCGCTATATCCTTGATACATTTATCTATACTTGATGTCACGAGAGTCCATAACTAAAACGCGCAGGTTGGAAGATGGTGGGGGAACGCAGCGAGCTCTCCGCCAATCGCTTTCCACTTCGTCTGAAAGTATCGCCAATTAGAGCGACAATGCGCAGAAAAGAACGAAAACTGGTCTTTTCGCAGTTATGGACTCTCGTGACATCAAGTATACAACACATTATGCATTGTATCCAATTTTCATCCAAGTAATACATGTTATAGAAATATTTCTTTTTGCAAGATTTAAAACTTATATACATACATATTTTGATTATTATTTATAAATCGTTCAATCTTAAAAACATTCAAATATGAATGTTTTTTAACATTTATTTTGAAGCACTCTAATCAAATTGCCATAAGGTACATTAATATGTGACTTTTTAGCAACAACACGCTTAAATTAGAATTTGCTTAGTGTTTTTTATGCTGTTGCGAATAAATAAAACACAAGACAAAATATGTTAGAAGCCGAGCATATACTGTTAATAAAGTAGGATAGGTCGTAAACACGACGATAAGGATTTTTCATTTGTTAAGTAAACAAAGACTGATAAGTAGGCTGGTGATCGAATCTACTTGTTAAAAGCAACAGCTGCTTTTCACGTTTTATATTTAGTTGTGTCTACAACGTATAACTAAACAAGATAAGTTTGTATATCTTTTTCATTAAATGAAATCTATATAAGATAAAACAGTTAGTCACATAATATTGAATATCCTTTGTATTTATTATATAATTTTAAAATAACGTTTGTTTATGACAGTAATATTAGATAACTACTTGTAAAAAGTACAATTTTGATTTTCTGATTTTTCCAGCACCTTTTTTTCCTTATTTTTGCAGAATTACGTTTCAATACATATCTTACCTACTATAATAAAGCCTCCCTTATTCAAATATCCATTATCCGAATACCCTAATATTCGAACGTTCTATTATCCGAACATAATATTTTTCGTGGATGCTTTTCTTCCTTTCGAATATGTACATATTTACATATTATACACAGTTATATTTATGGGGGAGAATGGGGAAATGCGCAGGAGTGGATTAAGTTTTCTGGGACTCCGGGGTTATTAAACCTTCGAGGGTGTCATTGGTTGATAAACTTGATTCAAAAATCGAAATTTATTCTAAATACAATAAAATAACATGTAATCATTCAATATTATTGGATGTACTTTCGAAAGCAACATACCTTCGATTGCACTGAAATTTTAGTAAAAGTTTATAGTTGATTAAAGAATATAATCCCTAAAAGGATTTTTGACGACAAAGCCTCGTTTTCCCTTCGTTGAAAAAGGTGTCGCAAACAATTCCAAATGCTTTCAATTCCATATTAAACTTCAATGCGATATTCAAACCTAACCTGAAAGGGTAGATCTGTAACGTCGACTGAAACCAGCAGTGGTTTTCATACTAGACGAGTTTTGAAATGAAAATAACAAAATTTAACGCTTACAGCTAATACTAAAAGACAATCGGAAGAGAATGTGTTTCAGTTTTAATCTTCCCCTCTCTTTCTTATGTCGCACACGATTGGCTAGCTGACTTCCTCTCCATCACGAGGTTTTAGTTTTAGGTTAAGTTTGAGTCTAGTTTTAATATGATATTAAAAATGCTCAGAATTGTTTGTGATAACTTATAAAATCATAATATGCATTTTTAAGTAACCCTTTTCAACATATTCAAGTTTAACAAAAATCAGAGATGGTGACCAAACAGTAAACAATTACTTAACGGTGGTCTGGGGAACCGCAGTCCTGGTTCTCATTTTACAGGGGGCCCCGTTCCATGCCTTCCATTTATATAAATGTAATTTTATTCAAATATTATTTACAAATTTATTATTAATGGGGATTATTATTTATCTTATATAATTTAAATAGCTTAAGTTAGAGCATAATATTAAAGATATTAAGACAATTGTAGATTTTTTTTTAAATGTTGAATGTAATTTTGTTTAATTTTCTTCTTTTAGAGAGTAATTAGCAAGTGCACTAAAGGTAAAAGTACCAATAAAGTAAAGATACTTTGAAAATAAACAATTCATTTTTAAATATTTATGTACCAAAAACAGAACTCTAACTTGCAAAATAATAAATGACTTTCCGATTTCTTTTCTTATTGAGAATTTTCAACCCTCATTGTGTTTATCTTTTTTGAGATACCCTATAGAAGACATCTTTTTGACCTCTGTACAGTCTAAGCCAGTCTCGACGAGGCAACGCACTCTAAAATTCACGATCGTAATGTCGATTTTCGATAACTTTTCCCTATTCCGTATACATATAAAGAACTGAGCAACGCGAGGCGAGCTTATCAAAGAGCAAATAGACGCGTTTACAGGATGACGGGACGCCCTTCAAGGAGCCGACCGATTGGAGATCCTCACCGCAAATGCACAAACGATTCCTTGTCTCTTGGCTCACCATCCCTTTACTGATATACAGGCTGGTCTGCATAAGAAACATTCATGAATATCCTTCTTTCATGCTAATGGATACAAAAATAAAGTAAAAAGGTAGAACCGTTCGAATACGAGGTAGCTTCGATGGAGAGGAAGGATCAACATGTCCGTACCTTCGAGGTGACCACGCTCTGAGACCGTGTATTAGAGATAAGCAAACAAGTTATTGCTAAAAAGGTTGAGATTCATGCGAATATTTGTGTTTTTCAGCTTATCTGGAATTGTACCGCGGAATCTACCTATGATTTTATCATTATGCGGAATTTCGTTGTATTATTGTAGTTGCTTTGGGGCTGAGGATGTTATGTAAGCTAGAGATGTAGGTGAAATATGAATATATATCTTGTTTGGACAAATAATTACACTGTATAAATGATAAACGTTCTTATCGTTGATATATTTTGATACACAAAGAAGTCACGTCGGTTTATTATAAAATGAGTTTATTATAAAATTTTTGTTAAGAGTACAAAATATATAGTATATGTGCAGCATATACTGCCATTTTTCCTAGAGATGTATCGTACTAACAATAGAGGGATACTTACTAATTTCAACTCTACGTTTAAATTAAAACTACTGAACACCTTCAATATTAAATCAGTTATTTACTGATTAATTGCATTGAATGCAATTTTCAACTATAGAAGAAATTCCCAAAAAACTTAAGGATCTACATATGTTTATAACATTTTAATATATAATCAACATAAAATACCAAAAATATAATTGAAAAGTTGAAACGCAGTTTTGTCCGTAGATAATATTTTTTAACGTATAGGGTACTCTTTCTTAGTTCGTCCTATAACTTTTCTAGTACACTTTACAATATCGCTATTTACTTAATTATTTATTTATTACTACTATCTATTTACTTAACTAAGTTTACATCTCTTAAATCATTTTTTTCATTAACTTTTTGCTTACATTTTAAGGTATTTTATTGAATCTATTTAATTTGAAGAGGCGGTTCTCAACAAGTGGTACATGAATAGCAGCTGATACAGTAGCACACAACAGGGATGGCCACTGAGCTATAGGGGAACGACCCCCCACTATACTTACCGCTCGCTTCTTCTGTCTTCCTCCAGATGTCGAATGCATCTCCGAGTTACTGCACGATACACATTTCTGGGGGTACGGGCTGACTGATAATAGGGACCCAGTATATCTGATGGTGGGGACTGTGCAGCGGCTGGTGAAGCGGCACTTGGCGATCTCTAGCATACAACCTAACTAAGTAAGTATTGTCCTCCGTCATAAAAAGTTTCGCGGGACGGCACAGGGGCAAGAGGGGATACTACGTACACATTGATAACCCCCTAGTAAATGTGATCACTTCAACCAATCATACGTCACGACCAAAAGTACGTGTAAGTTGTGGTGGAGCCCGACCAATTAGATTGGGTTATTCTCGTGGGACTTCTTGTGATCAGTGGACAGTAAGTACTGTGCAGAACGACAATAGAAAGATTATTAGCGGAATGACATAGGGACAAGGAGAGCATTGTACATGTTCCGCCCAATCCTAAATACCATTCGACATTGGTAGCACGCGATTAGTAGATTACCTCTTCGGCCAATAATACGCAACAATCGAGAATGCATGTACATAAGATTATTTCATGGTAAGTGTTCAAATACTTTCGTGAGTCACTCTATGCAGGGATACGAACTGACTTATGGTGGAAGGTAGAGTATCTAGCACTGTTCAGCTGCTGATGGAGAGGGCTTTGGCTATGCCTGATATACGGCAGTACGATGTTCTAGAATCTATACTCCGTTCAACGAGACGAGTCACCAAGCACGTGAACAGGACAGGGCCGACTTACGGGTTCCGGATCCCCAAATCATTTATGGTTCTGCCTGACCCTGCATGCAAAGGCCCTCGGCAAGGAACCACCATAACTTGGTCCTGAGCTGTAATATGTGGCAGCCAATGACCGCAGTCGTAGAGCCGATCACGTGAGTTGGGTGTTTTGACTTGGTGACTCGTCTCGTTGAACGGAGTATAGATGAGGGACACTCACAATCAGCAAGTAGTAAGCCGAGCACCGACGCCCGCCGTGCACTGCAACGGGCGCGAGGTACGTTTTCGTCTTGGGGGGGACGTTGGGAGTGATGGAGTACTTCCCACTCCTAATGTTTCTCAAGATCACCCAGCTGAATGCCTTTTGCTTCTTAATCTGATTTACAACTCTCATGCGTCCACATCAAAGCATCACGTATAGGACAAGGAACGCATAGGATTTCTGTGTAAACTTTACTTTACGGTGTTACGTAATATCGTCTGTCCTTCATAACACGTGCTTGTAGGTCCATCATCGCAATAATGCACCCCACCACCAATCGCAGTAGTATAGACAGTTACGCCCGTGACAAGTTCAACTGCGTTCAGGCGCCTGTATGGGCTATCTGCCCCAGCGTGCCTGATGTACAGGGTGATTCTCTCGCTACGCAAACTAAAGGTAATGCCGACTGCTATCGTTTTGTTTTCACGTTTTCGCACTCGGTAAATATGCATAAAAGCTCGCATATCTCCGATTTCAGCGCCACTTGGATATATTGTAGGGGGGAGTGTTCTGAGTGACCTTAGTTTAAGAGATATAACAAATCAAAGTTTGACAATTTTACTGCTTTTGCTTAGGTATTATAAATTGATATTAGGAACAATCGTGTTTATGTGCATCGTAGTAGTCTGTTTATGACCTCTAAGTAACAAAGTTTTTATTTACATTATTTAAAACATAGCTATATGGATATTTTATCAACAATCGGGTTCACCGATTCCTCGCTGTTCGTTAAAAGCTTTCAACTTGCAATTACACAAATTTCTGAGTCCCGTTGAAGATAGTAATAACAGACACACATGCGGGGGGTGCAAGGGGACGGGTTCTGCCCCTGTCTCGCCCATTCATGAAGGTCATAAAGAGACTTACTTGTCAAAAAATCACACATTATTACGACCTATGCAAACTTTGTTGTCAAACTTTGATTTGTTATATCTCCTAAACCAATGTCGACCGCTATTTGATTCTTGCGTAGAGTTGCTCGGGGCACTACCCCCTGCAACATATCTGGGTGGCATTTGGATCGGAGATGTGTGATTATTTATGCATATTTACCACGCACTCATCTATCATAGTCATCTATCATAGCTGAGACATGTGTCCAGTGTCCAGGCAGCAAAGACGGCTATGTAGGTGAGCACATGTGAAAAGAAAATAGTAATTAAGTAGCAGTTGGCATTGCCTTTGGTTTGCGTAGCGAGAAAATCACCCTGTAGATGGAAGGCGACAACTTCATGCTATTGAAACAATATACTCGACCAATAATGCACAGGTTTCTCTCTCGTCCTCCGCCCCTTAATCTTCTAACGGGAATATGTAATTGGAAAATCTGTCACTTTTTTCAATGACTGTACCTTTCCTGGAATTACATGGACATGTCGTGTCTTGCGTGCACCAACACGCCTGTCTACCACTCTGGACCATTGGTTATCTTCAACAGTGGTTCCCAATTTCACATTGATGAGCTTCCTTTTTGTCCTTTTAAGGGTCCCTCATCTCATCTTCTCGTTCTCTTTCGATCATGACGGCTCGTTGGTTCTTTTTCTTATCTGCAGTTCCGAATATCTCTGGTGGCCGATCGAAACGAAATTTGGAGGGAGGTTTAGAGGATCTAAAGCGATATCTTCATCAGCCTATTAGTTTTCGAAATATCAATAAAAACTTTCGGTGCAATATATAAAATTCTATCTATACGGACGGAACTAATACAAACGTCTTTGCTATAGTAACTGTCGTCATCGAGTGTCGAATAGTCAAAAACCCAATGGAGATCTCAAACTGAGTATAGGGTGTTCCGCTCACAATTTCGGCGACGCGACGATTTCCGTAGCGCTGCTGATCGTTTTCCAGTGGCCGAAGATTTATCTATTTTAACGTAACCTGTTGAGGGGTTATGTGAAATAAAAAGATTCGTATAAAGTAAAATGTATGTAAATAATTATATTTTAAACAACAGTGGAAGAACTATGTATAAGGATAGTCTCTGCGATGTCTACAAGACGGGCGCACAATTACAACTGCCTGCAAAACACGACGACAGTGCATACATTCAACTTGGAATATTCGCAGATGTCCACAAACCTCAATTAGACGACGTGCTATAAAACAGTCAGGAAAAGGAATCTACTATTTTCCAATATCGTTAGGATGTGGAGTTTTCCACAACATACAATAATGCTAACTTCAACATAACCTAACTCAAAACCTTAGATACAAATCAAATATGTGTAGGAGAGGGGAGAAGAAAAAGGCGTTTCGTCTCGGAATCGTCTGTCAGACTCGTCAGTGGGGCTGACAACAGACGATCCCTGCCCCAACTTCTATGTATTTGACCTGCATGCCGAGCTACCGCTTGCGAGAACACTCTCACCGAACATCTCGCCGCCACCTAGCGGTCCCCGGTCCGAACTAAAGGCGTCCGGGGAGATGAAACCCTCTCTCCCTCTCCGCTAAACGCCTACATATGTTTATTCAAAAAGTTAAGAAAAATGTTTTGAAAATGGATTTTACATGGGACATCCTATAAATGCAGAAGCCGATATCACTACAGTGTTAACGATTGCTCAACACTTGACGACGACTACTATAGCGAAGATGATTGTGTTAACTGTCTGTGTAGGTAAAATTCTATATAATAGAATTTTTCTATTATGCATCCGAATAATTTCTATTATGTCGTAAGTTTTTAATTAATACCTCGGAAACTAATAGGCTGATGAAGATGTCACTTTATGTTTAGAATCCTCTACCCCTCCCCTCTACCTGGCCCAATTATGTGTCAATCGGCAACCGGGCACAGTATGAACTACTATCATCAACTTCTATCGTTATACTTTCACGTGATATGGAATGTGTCAGTTCAAAATACATATTGCAATATATGAGTAGTTATAATTTTGAAACTTTGAACACAATCTCGTTCATATATTATATTTTCGTATATGAACAGTCAAAGAGCTTGGATCGGGATTTAAATAAAACTCCGTTTGTATATTTTCGAACGTACATATTTCACGATGCTTCTCTCAAAGCAGGCCAAGCAGAACTGACTTTCCTTGCTCGGAAAAGTCCTCTTCTTTCGAAAAACCCAGAATCCCTGAGGGCTACTTGGGGGTCTGTCTTGTAAAGCTGACCAATATCTGGTTGACCGTGCAATTAGGCGTCAGGTGGTTTAGCCTTCGGTTGTCGTCAGCGGATTTTCTAACGTTCATTAATTTGTATAGTATTTATGTAGGACGTTCATTTTGATGATCGTTGAAATTGTTCACTGGCTTGTTATTAAGAACCGAGATATCGAAGAAGCTTAAAAACTCGATTACATTTAGTCGTGGTGTATATTACAAGACAAAATACTTCGGGCAAAGGTTCCGGCGTTTCCTGTCGGTGAAGATAATTTTATCTCGACTCGCTCTGCCTCCCGTTAGGGACTGTCTCCGAGAGTCAATGATAAGGATCCAACATTTGAATTTCCAAATCATTGTTACAATACTTTCGACCCTTTCTCGAATACTTGTTAGAAAGTGAAGGAAACTCTTGATTTATGGAGATATTTATGAGCAACAAAATTAACATTACATGTATAACACGTGAATTTAACGTTCTGATAGATAGGTGTAACCAGAAATTACATTTCCGTACTGGGGCTCGAGTCCCCGGTACTGTAAGGCCATCCGCACACGGAGCTATTCAAAAGAAACTGATTAATGATGCGAGTTACAAATCAGTTGCTTTTGAGTCACTTCTAATGCAATTATATGTAGTGCCGCAGACGACGCTACCGATTAGTAGCCAGTTAGTAATGCATCACTAATCCATCCTAATCCAGTCGATGAAATTGTAACCATTTCTGATTAATCCCAAGAGCGGAATCATGTACATAAAAAAGCGACAGCTTCACGCTGTTGCAAAAACATTATTCGTGGACTGCGAGGTTGGTACTCGCTGTCGCGTTTATTACCGTGTAGCCTGTACGCAGCGCCCTATCTAAAGCGCCGCCGCATTCTCTCTAGCGAGAATCCGAGTCGCAGTCGCGGTCCTCTGGTGATAGCGCGAGGTAGCATTGTTCACAGTCAGGCGCCACACTTACGATGAGGCAAAACACCTACATACTGTCCACCGATAACGGCATACCCTTGCTGGACAGCATAGGAGCAAAAGGGGATATTCCGCACACATCGACTGACCCCTTAGTTTCACATGAGCCTAATTAGTAGATGTGACCAATTCGACCAATCAAACAGCACGATCGAAAGTACGTGTGAGCTGAGGTGAGGTGCGACCAATCAGATTGCGTTATTCTCATAGGATTCCTTGTGATCGGTGAACAATACTTTCTTGGATATCAGTCAAAACTACAGCTTAATAAAAGTAATATTTTTTGTGAAAATTTGTTTTATACACAAAGAATATTTTGTAGTACTAACAAGGGGAACTACCCAAGTGTTACACTCACTTATTAATGAAACTTTGCCAGCTTGTAGAGCTCGTCGAGCTGAACACGCCTATACCCCTTTTTGTGGGCAGACGACTAATTGTTTAAAAGATATTAATAATTAAAGTTAGTTGCTACTTACATTGAGAAGTATGACAGACTCACACATACAACTCGAAATCTAGAAATCCACAATTCAAATCTTTGGTTCTCAACATTTTTTTTTTTTATGATAATTTGTCTCCTTTTGAATAACTATTACATAAAAATTATCATAAAAAAAAAAATTTTGGGAACCAAGGATTTGAACCGAGGACGTTCGAATAACGAGTCACGGATCTGCTCCGTGGTTAAACACATGACTCGTAATCTAAAGGTCCTCGGTTCAAATCCTGGGTGACTGTTTTTTTTTTTTTTTTTTTTTTTTATAATGATAATTTTAAGGTAATAGTTATTTAAAAAGAGACAAATTATCATTAAAAAAAAAAATGTTAGGAACCGAGGATTTGAACCGTGGATCTCTAGATTGTGAATTGTATGTGCGAGTTTGTCATACTTCAGAATGTAAGGAGTAACTTACTGTAATTGTTAATATCTTTTAAACAATTAGCCGTCTGCCCACAAAACGGGGTATAGGCGTGTTCAGCTCGACGAGCTCTACAAGCTAGCAAAGTTTCATTAATAAATGAGTGTAACACTTGGGTAGTTCTCCTTGTAAGTCCTGTTACCACCACGTGCTAGTAGTTGAGTTAAGAAGTAAACTTGTGCTTGGACGGAAAGAAATAACATGTTTAGATATACTGTATGATTGTATTAATGATATTAGAAATCGATAAATAAACATCAAAATTAGCTCTATCGTCTATCTACTGGTAGTACGTCCTATGAGTACAATTTTCATCATTTTATACTTGAATAAATTAATTTCTTTACATGCAATTAATTTTTTCTTCAATACATTTTCACGTACAAAGCTTCTGATTTTTTTATGAAACAAATATTTTTAAAAAACAAACTTGATATGAACTTCGAAATCGGCTAAACTGTCCATCTACTAGCTTGTTTACCCTATATTCCTTATGCCTCGTGTAACTCCTAAAGAGTCAAGTGTCGAGAATATCTTTGATTTGTGTTATTGCTATTTCTGTCTTTCAGTTATTCCACTTTAAAGAAATATATACAGTCGTATCTTATTGTAATTACAATTACAGGCATATGTAACGGATATTCAAACTCGAATATTTTAAAAATGATGCTTTGGACGAAAAAATCTTGTTATACATTTTTTTTTATGATGAATCGTTTTCCACCCTCTTCGTATGTTATTTAGTTGCACCATTTATACGCAGTTTGTAGCGAAAGGGTTAATCATTGCTATTAGAATGTACCATGCTGTGCATAATAATTTTTTATTACAAGAGTTAACGAATAGCTTGGGTGCAGTTGCTTAAAAATTCTTAAAAGGGAAAGGTTAACGGTACCGTGTCAAGTTGTCTTCGTTTACCGCATTATTTTGATGCGAGCGCATCTGAAATTCAAACTTCCGCCGGCGATCGGTGATGCCAATTAAATCGAGACGGCAGGAGGACGTTGAACCTCTTACGAAAGAAATTGTAAGAACGTGTATGTGGAATAGCTTTGCATTTCGAACGGACCGCATACGGTTGACTCAATTTTCCTCAGGTATTAACTGAATTTCGTACGGCTGTATATCTATTCAGGTGAATTCGTTGGCCGCCGATAAACATCGTTGCCCTCCTCGATACATCGTCGGGAAAGGATAAAACAGCCGTTTTATTTCTTATTCAATCAGTAACTATAATATAAATCGGGCTAATTTGGTATATTGGAGAGCATCTTGTGCTACAGAGATTCAAACCTTCTTAAGGGGTTATGCACCATTGATAAAGTGAAAAAAGTCGACATTTCAAAAAATGTATATTCTTCTAAAATACTTTCCCAAACTTTCATTTTAGAATTCGTAGAACTATCGAATTCATAGCTTTAAAAGTTGTCGAATCTACTATTAGATTGGTGCATATGAATTGTCGGATTCTTTTATTCATATTTTAATTGAATAAAATTCTATTAATACACGAAATCAGGCTTTTGTTGTTCCCACAGAAAATCCGACATTTCGTATCCACCAATCTAATAGTAAGACAATTGAAACTTTAAAAGTGTTTTACTCGAATTGCAGTTTTCAAAATCGGTACCAGAAATATCTTTGTGGTAATATTCTTAAGGCTAAAATCTAGTATCAAAGAAAATCTTTGATTCGTGTATTTTTTCACTTTTTATTAACAGAAGAAGTTGAAAACTTATCTCGAAGACTACAAATTTACGTTCAAATAACCGGCATTTTGTAAAATATTAATATTTTTGACTTTTCAAAAATTGTATATTCTGTTGGTATAATTCTTTTGAAGTACTTTCCAAAACTTTCATTTTAGAATTCGTAAATCTATCGAATTTATAGCTTTAAAAGTTGGAGCGTGTCGTGTTTACTTCTAGCTTTTTCAAGAGTCAAGAAGACGCACTGATAATGAGGTGCGTGGAGAATCACTCAATATATGTATATATTAGTACCCGTGCTCACGTTCCGGATCAGTGGTCAGTCAATCAGGTTATGAACTGGTCAGCTGATCAGTTAACCAGCAAAATTTCCGAAAGAAAAAAAGTCGCTCTTCTCTTGATTGGGAAAGTTAAAATCTGTTTCTTCATGGTGACCTCTTTGTTTCCATTTGCTTAGAAACATGCTTTTCATGTATTTGCAACTGGTTCTGACTAGTTATGGGGAATTTCACTGAAAGTCGAAATTCGAAATTCCAACTTTGGATGTCCATATCTCAGGAACTAAATGAGTCTACCAAATAATATTGCAGGTGGTTACTGAGGGGGTCAAGGTCTACCAGCATACTAGCTTTGGTCAAGATCGCAAGTGTCGGGACACGCTGTAGCGATATATTATAGTCTTTCTGATTTTTTTCCTGAAGGAAAAAATCAAGGGAAGAGCGAAAAATAAAAGAAATAAGAGGAGGTCAGTCCAGATGCAGCTAAGCTGAAAACCCGTGTCTCTGTTGATATTGTTTGGATATTTTAATATTTCAATGGACTCCCTATATTTACGTGGATAATATTGGTTGCAGTTTGTTATGACCGTGGTTTTATCAGAGAGGATATTTTCTTCTTACTAATTAGTCTGATCACATAGAATGATTCAACTGTAGTTAATTACATTCATAAAAGCTCCATATGTACTTATGCGATCCGTAAAAGGTGGCATTGTCATTCTTCCTTTCTTTCCTTGCTTTGCCATCTCATTTGGAACGGGTTATCTTTATTTTCTAGGGTTATCGCAAAATTAATTTAAATAACACGGACGTAACTGGCTGATAACGCGGTAAATAATGCTGTTATCAGCGTAGTTTATAATCATATGCGCTCAATAAATCTTGACCTCTCAGATCGATCGAGTCTCGCAGCTGTTAATTCCCATCTAAACGAAATAATGGTACCCAAAGATAATCATTTTGAAAAGTTTTATTAGATATAAGAAAAGCCTTATGTTTAATGTACAGGGTATCCCAATATTAGTGGTACAACCGTAGAGGGGATGATTCTACATGAGAAAATAAGTCGAAAATATGGAATACGATTCTTTTATTTGAAGCTTTATTTTGGAAAAAAAAATTAACTTTGGATCTTGTACAGGTACGCAAGCACTTTATGTTATGATTGAACGAATTTCAATTCAAATCATATGTTGTAGATTTAAAAGTAATAATAAAGCATGTCATTTTTAAGATTTACTTTATTAATGCAGAAATTGTTGAAAATGTTGACCACAGTACTACATACACAATGGTGCTTCTCACAAGTGTATGTGTGCCTGAATAAAATTCACAGCCGATTTTCTCATAAACAGAGCCTCAAATAAAAAAAATTTATTGCATACTTTTTACTTATTTTATCATGTAGAATCACCCTTATCACGGTTGTACCATCAATACTGGAACACCTTATATAATAATCAATAATACATAATCATAATACACAGGGCCGGCGCACAGTGGTCTGTTTCGACAATCTAGCGGGACAAAAGTCACAGGTTGTACGTAAACCATTAATTAAGCCGAAATATTTATTATTTGTTTTAAAATCACCATCGACATTATTTTAGTAGACTTAAAACTTTCACATCTTTTTCATTTAGGGTGTTTTAAAACCAAATTCATATTTTGGGGTTTTTTAAAAGGTGAGAAATTGATCTGCAGAGTTGCAAATATTTGCAGCTATAACTGGTCAAAATTTGTTCTATAAAGCAAATAGAATAAAACAGCACAAATAGTTTCAGGTTCCACCAGGTTCCTGGATGTACAGAGCTTTTTCAAAGAAAACTATTGAAAACTTCCATGATTTTTTTGCCAATATTTTATTTCTGACAGTTGCAAATTAAGATACTCATGACTGAGGATTGATTTACTACTTACCTGTACGTCTATAATCCATTATTTAAAATATTAACAACCGAAACTGTGATTCAATCGTGCTCCTTTAACGTTTAACGGATAATAATAAGTTCTAACAATCCGTAACTGAGCGACTGGCTTGCATTTGTTTTGACCATTGTTACATTCATAAAATACATATAAAGTTACATACCATGTTATTATAATGTTTTTGTCACAATCGTTTGTGATATAACAAACATTTATTCATTTCGGAGGGGTCATGTTTTTTTACTTTTGTCCCGCTAGATTACTAATAGACAGACCACTGTGCGGCGTTAGGAGGGCGCGCGGTTGGGCAATCGTCCAGGACGCTAGATCTGTAGGGGGCGCCGCAGCCCGGTGTCCCAAGTATGCGAATATACCGATATTTTCTCATTATCTCTTCTCTCTATCTACATCTCATATGTAATATTACATATCTGCTATACATGCTGCGACGTTTATGTCTACATCTTCCCTGACGAGTTTTTTAGCCCCTGAATGGGTGCCACGATAATCTTGCCCAGGGCGTCAATATTGCTAAAATCGGCCCTGATAATACACAGGGCGAATCAGGTAAAGTGTTACAAACTATTATCTCGAAAACTATAGCACCTATCGACATAATTTTTTATGTAAATTAAATGGTATCATTGTACCATTATTGGTACCATTATTACTAGTAAGCAATTACCAATTACAAGTAAATGGTCGTGATCTTTAATATTTAATCAAATAAATTTTAAAACAAAATACGTCTATTTTAATTCTCTTTCGATGCCTAAATGTATTCACTCTTTAAATATCTCCTTCGCCATAAATCGTTAATTATGAAAAATATTCAAAAATGGTTCAATTTACTTTTTCATTTTTTTGCACTGTTTTATCACATCATTATAATCTGATAACATATGTTATGTAATTAGTAATATGTATTAATAACTTTTATTTGATTATGAATAAGATACACAAGAAACAAGACAAACAGCAGTCAAAGGCGTAAATAATGCAATGTATACCTGTAAATTGTTTTACATACATAGCAATACAAGAAAGAATACCAATTTTAATTTTCCAGTACTTTAAAAAAATATGTCTTTCTTGAAAATAATATGCAAAAATTAATTCGGTTTATTTAAAATTTAAAGTAACTTGCAATTAAATTATTTGTTATTTATTACTAATCTAGAAGTTGATACAGTTTTAGACATATGTATATGAAAAAAAATTATTATAATTATACTTCTTCGTTAAACCTCTTTTTGCAATTACGTTTATTAAAATTTTTAGATATTGCACTTCTATCTTCGATTCATTTTTATTTTCAGCATGCACCTCCAATTTTACATATTCGTTTAAGTTTTACAAACAGTCTATTTTTTATTTCAGAATAACAAAAATAGTTTACATATCTTTGTTTATCTTCCAACTGCTCGTCAATACAAACAATGAAAAAATCATAGACTCATGCAGATAACAAAATTCTGTATAGAAAGAACAATAGCAAACTCTATCTGTCGTAACAATAATAGAATATCAATAATATAATGCTTGAATATAAAATTTTTGAATGAAAGGCAAGAGAAAAAGGCTTGCGGAAAAAAGTAACACTATTTCAATACAGATAAATCTTACAATAATCTACGAATGAAGACGGATATTGAGATAAAACCGAGATAATATAAAAAAAAAAAAATGAACGGGTTACAAATGTTATCATGACTCCCAGAGGCTGACCGATAACTTTTAACCGGCTGCATGAAAAACTTGCTTACTGTTATCATCCCTCGTTCACGTCAATTCTCCTTATCAACGACCGAAGAGACATGTTATGGTCTACATGGATCTAGGAATCACAAGTGTGAATGTTATTATCAGGTTTTTACATTTAGACGAGTAATTCGATTCAGAGACTTGTTATCATCAGAACGTAAAAGCTAGAAATAGAGCTCGTATAATAATCGATCAGCTTATGGCTAATTGTATGACAATTTCTCTTCTAAATCTTTGACGTTAATATCTTACACAGTATTGTTACTGTTATTAAATGGAATTTTTCAACATTTCCATAACGAGTTCTTCTGTTAAGGTTTCGAAATATTTATTTAACTCTTGAGCAGCAAAGTATGGGTCAATATAGACCCAAACTTACAAGGATATTAACTTGAAGTTAAATGTATAATTCTGAAACAAAAGAGTTTTATATATTGGAAGAATAATTTTGAAAGGAATAGTGTAAAATTTAGAAAATAAAGATAATATGAAGTACAAAGTTAACACTTTATCTACCGGAAGCCTATTAATAGAATTTTTGATAGTATCGGCTATTGAAGAAAAATCAATTAATAACATCGATTAATCGATGACCAAAAATTCGATTTTTTGGACTTATGTAGTTCATTTGATGTAGAAGATTCTTCCCTTAAATTTTGTTTACTATGGCTCTTTTTGAGAATTTAGATGGCGGACCATGGAGAGGGTCCCAATTTTAACTTAAAACGATATCAACAGGTCATAAATAAAATATTGGGTCATTAAGTATGAAACTTGTCGGAATGTTAACTTTCATATTTAGAAAAAAAAATATATAAAAATAATTCGATTTTAGTACTGTTTTACGAGATGTAAAAAAAGAATTTTATTCATTTAATATTAACCAAATTTTCATTGAAGCTATTCTTGCACTATAAATTTTACATTTCAAAGTGAACAGTAAAATCATCGAGTTTGTTGTTAACGAATAAATGAATTGATTCGAAAAAGAAAACCATCAGTGACAAGTTAGTTGAGAAGCAAATGGACGGCTGATAATTTTGGTCGTGCGAGTGACGTCATAACAGACGCCAACGAGGGTTGGTACATTATGACAAGAAGGGACCATTTGACCCCACTCATTGTTTCTAATGCCACAATAAATTGAAGCAGCTGTACCGGCAATTGATACAAATTTACGTACAGTCCGGCGCATAAGGCGCCGATCTTACGACAATTCGTGACGACTTGATCTTTCCTTTGAAATATTACATTGTTGAATAAATTTCAATTTAATTTTTGTTTACAAAATATTTCTAAACTGAAAAATGGTACACAATGTACATTATGTGAATTCTTGATCTTTAAATTCTTGTAAGATAGAGTATAATTTTTCAATTGAAAATTTAAGTTTAAATTTTTATATTTTATTGTGTGTGCTTAATTATATTGATGTGATTGCTGTGATTCATAACGTTGTAAGATATTTTATAAAAGATGGTCCAGTTTATTAATTTTTGTTTTTATTCTCTTTATTGGAAAAGAAAATTTCACGATGCTGAACTTTGAACGTCTACCAAGAAAGTTAATAATAAATTCTATAATAAAAGTTAAGTTATATAATAAAGTTCTACAATAAAAGTTAAATAAAATTGGTTTTCTTAGTCTTCTAAAAAATTACTTTTCGCTGTTGCATCATTGATATAACGTAACGGCGATATATTAGCATAATTTAACACGTTGAATGCAGCGTGGGTCATTGGTGACCGGCAACCCAATTTACATATGTTCAAAAAATTGCAAGAAAATAATATTAAAATATTATTTTGAATAGTATTACCATTATACTAATAATGTAAAGTAGCAAATCGGAAGGTTCAATTTTGAAATTTGAAAACTGTTTCTTTTCTTTTTTTATTAATTAATATTTAGAATTGCATCAACATCTTCAGTTACTGCGTGGTTGAGACTTTTTGTGACATATTTTTGAATGTGGTTCTTCAGGTGTAAGTCGTTAATTATATTAATATTCTTATTATTAAGTGTTTTCTGTTACTGAAGGTTTCTTTTGATTCCAATGGAATCTTAAATGTCCTTTTTGCACCATTCAGTGTCAGATAATCCCGTTTCTAATAATAATTAGAATTATTTTAAATGTCACCTCCACTTTGCAAGGGGCCCGTTATAAATTTTCCATCTACTATGTAAAAATATATTACATAATGCTTTATTTAACTATTTTCTTTTTTCTTTATAATTAAATGTTATTTAATTGTATTTAGAATAAATTTCGATTCTTGAACCAAGGGAGTCCTCAAAAGTCCGATAGTCCTGGACCCCAGAAACTCCAATCCTGTACGAAGGTATAATTATTAAGATCATATTTTGATTTATTATTTAAATAAAAATTTGTTCAACTCTGACGTATAGTGACTAAACGAAGACTGTTTAAATTTCTGTTAATTGATTATTAGTTAACAATATTAAAACCAAGCTAAAAATCAATGATGATAATGACTCCTGTTATTTTTAAGAAAAGTGAAGAATTATCCTGACTTTGTAAAATTACCTTATTCAGCTGTAATATGATAATGATTAATACGTATAAAGAATTTCTTATTTTTTCTAATTTAAAAATGAATATTTCAACCATTCAAGCAGCGACGAAAGTCTCTTTTTCTGCATTATTTGATTGAATCATGGATTTCGTTTTACATTAAAGGATAAACTTTCCAAAATTCTACACATTTTATAATGGTTAACCATCCTTCTACACCTATTCAGTGTCTAGCAAAAGAAAGGAGAAATTCTACCACGTAAACTACGCCACGAACACGTGTAACGACAATGAACATTACATATGCAGGAGATGGAATGCCGGTACATTCACGGCTACATTTTCTTCTCTCTTTTCGTCTTCCTTTCTGTCGTGTCAGCTATACACTTTTTTACACATCCTTCACGTTTGATTTATATTCCGCGTGTGGGGACATTGTTCACGCGTCTGCGTACATCAGGAATCCTCGTGCGGCAACATTCGTCCCTTCTGTCTGGGAATATTTTGTAATTACCATCAAGGAAATTAAGTATCTCGTTTTATGGCCATGTGTTATCATCCCCTCTGCGTGTTCCGTCCATTTCATATTTGTGAGAAAATTGTTAGTTATGAACAAATTACGAATGACTTGTTGTAAGAGTATCTTATAACCAGGATTTAAATATGATTTGTTGCTTTTATACTTTTTGATAAATTGAAAGTTGAAATATAATTTATTATTTCAAGAAACATTCAGGGCAATATGATTATTAATATACGTATTGATTTGGATATTACTTTTAAAATAAATAAATCTAGTTTATTTATATAGTAATTATTTGTATTCACTTTGTAATTAATATCTATTTAAGCGTTTTCGTCCTGTGTTTCATATTTCTGAGAAGTTGTTAAAAGTAATTTTGACTATTTCCAGATTCCAAAAATAGAATTAAACCTCGATGGGTACTCTGGCTCTATCAGACCCTGCAATATTGTTCTAGTTCAAATAATAGTAAGCGTTGTCTTTTATTTCACAATTCACTTTTATATTAGGTCACTAAAATGAAATAATTCAGCATAGGTCAACTTGAAACTTTATTTTTACTCGTTTGTTATACTTTTTTGAGAAACTAATATGTCTGCATGAAAATATAACTCTTTAACTTTAAAAAAGATCCTTTGTGTTTTATGTCTAACATATGGAACGAATCCTTATTTTAAACGAGTTTTCTTGGTTCCATTTACGCGCTGTTTTCGTGGAACCAATTCCCCACGTAAATAAAGGGACTAGAGGAAAAAGTTGTTTAGAACCATCATTCCATTAATACGTTAAAAAAAAAAAGAGAATTGGTGAAGTATTGATAATTACCGACTTTTTAATTATGGCTACATGACAATCGGGGGAAGGGGGGGCCCTAAATACAAAGCGATATCATTATCAAGTTTATTAATTAAACTTTCAGCATAACACATAGAACTCTGCCTATGCAGACATAACTAATACACTCGTTTCTGCTGCAGTAGTCATCGTCAAGTGTCGACCAGTTGTTGACACTATAGCGATATTATAGGCTTCCGCATGTATAGGGTGTCCCATGTGACATTCATTTCTATACAATTTTTTTAACTTGTAGGCGTTTAGTGGAGGGGAGAGGGTTTCGTCTCCCTGGACGCCTTTAGTTCGGTCCGGGGACCGCTAGGTGGCGGCGAGATGATCGGTGACAGTGCTCTCGCAAGCGGTAGTCCGGCATGCAGTTCGAAAATACAGGGTGATCCTCTCGCAGCCGGACACAAAGGAACTGACGACAACGAACCCCTTGACCGCACCATGAAGACACACAGAGTTGTCTTGGACCGGATAGGTCTCCGCTGGCACGTGACAATGCGGACCTTTTTATGGTGCGGTCAAGGGGTTCATTGTCGCCAGTGTTCCTTTGTGTCCGGCTGCGGGAGGATCACCCTGTATAGGAGTTCCGAATTGCGGTATGATCGTCTGTTGTCAGCCTCACTGACGAATCTGACAGACGATCCCGAGACGAAATACCTTTTCCTCCCCTCTCCTTTCATTTATATCTAAGGTTTTAGGTTAGGTTGTGTTAAGATAAATAAATTTTTGGCCACTGGAAGGCAACTGGCAACGCTGCGACAGTCGTCACTTCGTTGAAATTTTAAATGGGGCACCCTATAGATACTCATCGTCAGTTCCAAATCCCCATTGAGTCTTTGACTAATCGACATTCGACGACGATAGCTACTACAGCGAAGACAATTGTATTAATTATGTCTGTATAGGCAGAATTCTATGAATTATGCCGAAAGTTTTTAATTAATATCTCGAATATTTGGGGCTCTCTACCCCTTCTACCGCCCCGTCAAATTTTGTGTCGAGCGGCTACCGTGGACATTCGGGACTTTATCCTCAGTGCCGGCTAAAGGGGGGGGGGGGGGGGGGGGGGGGGGGCAATCGTACATATAAGCTATATATTCTGCGACATTTATGTCTACATCTTCCCTGACAAGTTTTTTAGCCTCTGAGTGGGCGCCACGATGATCTTGCCCAGGGCGCCAATATTGCTAAAACCGGCACTGTTTATCCTTCTTCTCATTGGCAATCACAATGAACATTTTTTTAAACAAATGAAATGATTATTTTCTTGCAGAGGATAGTTATCAAAATAAAAAACCACTAGCACATCGTGAAACATTAAAAACTAGTGTAAGGGTAATAGTAATTGCATATGCCAGTTGTTCATTTATGCACCCTGTTCGTTGTTTTCTATTTTCCTTTAGTCTCCCCTGCCTTTTTATTTGTTGTTTCTTGTTTCTTTGTTCGAACTTGACATCGTCGTCACGTAGCACACTTCCTACGGGCCTGGCTGCTTTCCTGAATACGTAACATCCCCTTTGTAAATCCCTTCTAATCTTGAATATCTGGACTTTTCTCATCGGGATCAGGGATTTTGATCTTCCAGTAATGGAATGAATACAATAATGTTTCTCATACGGAGTCGACAATTTTCAATGGTACAAGATGATTTTTAAAATAAAGGGCATAGCCGAATAAGGTGGTCAAAAGTGCCCCTAAACCAAATTCGACTTGCGATGGCTCATTCGATAGTACTTTCAATCCATTCGGTATATTTAGTTTCTCTGCATGTAAAAACATTGAATATTGTATAAAATATTGGTAACTACTGGTATAAGTAACTCTGACATGCAAAAAACGAGGAAAAAATCGGTTTTCAATTTTTTTAACTACGAAACATCTTGACCAAAAAATTTGAAAAAAAAAGAAATGGGGGATAATACAAGTATCAATAATATACACTTATAAGAAAAATATGAATCCAGATCCGCGATTCCTTCAATACAAAATCACAATTTTTCAGCATTTTGAGAAGGGCGGAGGATTTGAATTTTTACAGCTTCAATTTTCAATTTAAAACTCTACAAACATTTTATAATGTGTGCCTTATCTTGGATCACTCTATAAACCTAAAAAATTTCATTCATGATTAAAATATGACTGAGTTATATGATTAAATATGATTAAAATATGATTTATCCATGATTAACGGTTCGCGGTGTTCCCTTGTAAGCGAATAATTTTGTAACGCACTGTATTTGAATGTCTTAATGTACATTTCTTTTGTGGCTATTAAAATATTTGAATAAAACGATGATTGATAAATACATGTATAATTAATTAATCTTTCGATGATGTTTCTTAATATCTGTTAGATTAGTATTGTATGACTTAAATAATATTAGTACAAATTGTCTAATAATAAGACTAAGACAGAATGCACTTTTCTTGCGTTGATATTTAAATAATTGAATTTAACCCGGTTGTTCTCAGGTACTCTGAATAACAGAGTATTATATTTACTAAATTTGTACTAGTTCTAAGAAAATTTTGAAACTGTATTTCATTTCCTTCGACTAGTATAAGTCCAACGTTGTGATGGTACGATTACATTCACAAATTGAAAATATTATGGCTCTAATGTGTTCATTTTACAAAATTCGTGTCAGCAGACACATAAATCGTTTTTGCTTCGAATTCCATCAACTTTTGCATCTGGAGTTATTTACTAGACGCTGAAATTGTAAAACGTCCGGCCGAAAGCGAAATTCGATAATTTGAACAGAAAGCTGTAACCTTATATCATTCTGTCCGGTAGAATATAAATTTATTTTGCTACATGGTACCGTTTCGTTTGTATGAATTTAGTTATGTAATTTACGGTTAGATTGCAGTTTCCCGGGTAATTGATCTCGACTATTTTATCGGATAAATCAAGGTCGGAAAAGACGATAGGATAGGATTGGCGATACAAAGTTATGGCCATTTTAAAAAATCACTTTTCTAGCTGAGGAAAACTAAGCTAAGCTAATTCAAAGGCTAGCTATTTTAGCTGATAAGTTGGGTTGGGTTAGGTTATTTTTTGGATTCGAAATTATCGGAAAATTTTTGAAAAATTGTGATTTTTTAAAATGGCCATAACTTTGTAACGCCACGTGGACACTTCTTATCGTCTTCTCCTACCTTGATTTATCCGATAAAATAGTCGAGATCAATTACCCGGGAAACTGTAATCCAACCCACTTATGATGTTATAAATTCGGTTCTAAAAATCTGTGGGGTTTTAATGTAAAATAAAAATTCACCCAACATCCCCTTTTGAAATTATTTCATTTTCGTAATTAAATATTTTTCTTACATCTCTTATAACTTAGAATTTTCTTTACAAAATGCAAAGCAGTTTACCTTATAAATTAGTAGAGATACCTATTTTTTCTTAGAATTAAATTTAAATGAAGATTTGTACACAAGCAGTATTTCATAATTACTGGACCAAAATAAACCGTGCCATATGAGAATTGGTTTTTTTTAAATAGATGCATGTAAAAACAAAATGAAGTATAATTTAATTGTTAATAAGTAGTAGCCATGGTATATATCATTATAATTCTTTAAAGGGAATCGGACTTCGGTATTGGTGAAAAATTTCGAATTTCGATTTCTAAAATTTCGGATCTTGAAAAGCCTTATGTATATGGTGCAGAAATGCACCGAAGATACATCTTTACCTATGCACTAAAACAAATATTTACAGAATCTACATTTTCTTTTCTAAACTTTGAATTAAATTATCCGAAAATTGTATTTTTTCATATAACATGTATCTTTTCCCTCTCCTGCATATTTTAACACGAAAGTTTCTCAAAATAGTACTTTCTTCAAAAAATTATTTAACTGTATGTGCAATTTTTATTCCTTTTCTTAGGACAAAAGTTTGAAAATTTGTCAGAACTATAGTTTCAAAAATTTTTCAAACCTCCCCTGTTACAGTATGCAGAAAAACAAGAAGAATCAAGTAAAAATTTTTCTGAAGATGCTGTTTAGAGTTCCTGAAAAAAGGAACAGTAAATATTGAAAAATTTACATGGACTGGAAATTCTTAAATATTTTATTAAAAAGTAGGAACATCAAGTATGGATATATTTAATATAACACAAACATAGGACTGCCCTTAGAGAATGCGGGCCGTGGGGCAAAAGTTGAAATTATTGGAAATATTTAATTGAAAATACATAACCTTCAAATCAATTCTAAAACAACTATAACATAACACGGATAATTTATACTTGTTATTTATTGTATAATTTGATGACGAATTTAGCACAGCGTGTTCATAATAATTTTGGAAGTATTCAAGCGCCCTAGTTGCCCGAGCAAGTCCCATTTTCCAGTGTTAGAGGCGACCTTACATAAACATTATTAGCTCTGTTAGCACTTCACACACACTTGATCGATTTATTTTCTGATTTCATAAAAAAAACTGTATTACAATTTTTCATAAGCATTACGGAAAAAATTTGCTTCATACTCGATTTTTTAACATAAATTGAGAAATATATAAAAAATTGCTGCAACATTGATATTTATCCACTTTTATGATTGTTTGAATATATTTAATGAAGAATATATGTATTGAAAAAAGTCTACAGAATCTTTTTAAGTAAAAAAAACTTGTACAAATTGAAATGAGAAAAATTCACAATTTTCTCAAGAACCATGAGTAATAAAGATAATGTATGTAAACGGTTTGCAGATTTGTATTTAACACTTTATTTACCGGAAATCTACTAATAGACTTTTTGGCAGTATTAGTTGTTTAAAAAGAACCTAATCAATAACTTTTTGATTATTACAAATTCACATATAACTCAGGTGAAATAATGACTGTACTTCAATTAAGAAGGAATTGAGAAGAAAGATTATACAATTTAATATTTAATTATTGTTAATTATAAAGTGGTAGTGCGTATCTATTTTATTTATAACCGGTTATATTTTATTTTATTTATAACAAAAGAAACTATATAAGTAACATATAGAGATAACGAAGGGTATTAGAACACAAATTGCCTGTCAGAATGCGTTATTCACCCGAAGGTATCATCAATAAACGCTATTAAACGCATCAAAAGCGTACATCTTCCATGAATAGAAATTCGAAATTGCATGCTTGTATTTCTCCTAGGTAAGTGTACGTACATAAATAAACATTAACGATTCGACGGCATGCACGTTCACGGATAGGTACGTGACCTCGTGTGCACACCAATGTATCCATTATTTGCGGTCGTTACGCAATTGTCCTCTATTACGAAATAGTAAGCACAACGAGAAATTGTTACCCTCGTGTAAATATTTAATCAGAATCACCGGCAACCTGAATACCACAAATCAAAGATGTTCTCGTCACTTGACTTTTTTCGAGTTGCATAATGAATACATACATGAAAGCGCGTATCGTGCCGCATGCTACCAATAACCTGGATCTATATTCGTGTTTTTAATTAAAAAAAAGGGTAATATTATACTTTTTGGTCGGTATCTCCTTTTTTCTTTTGAACATCAATATATTGGAAACAGTTATTAAAAAAGATAAAATATAATTCTAAAAAAGTGTCGCAAACAATTCTAAGTACTTTTAATTGCATGTTAAAATTAACTCAAATCCTGACCAATAATTTAAGTTGAATTTCATTATTTTTATTTAGAAATGCGTTTAGTGTGGAAACAAATGACAGTACCGATATTTAACGAAGTAAACAATTGAAAGTATTTCTTATTTTACACTATAACTAAATCTTAACTAATCTAACTAAAAATTAACTAATTGATAAATTACCAAGCACAAGCAATGAAGTAGATATTGATAACGGCCTAAATGATTATTAAGTCCCATTTTTTACTTATTTTCTATTTGTTATTTTTTGGTACTTGGATTATGTTATATTATTAAGCAAAATTTTAACACAAGGAAAGTTCTTGAAATTTTGGAAGTACTGAAGTATTGATAAATTACGGTTTTGACTATTAATAATAATGTATACGATTAACGTTAACTATAATACATTCCCCTTTAATTTTTTTGTTTAGAAAAGGGTGATACAATTTTTTAATTCTTTCATAAATACACTTTAAATTCCTTTCTTCTGTGAAAAAATGAAAGAAATTTGAGTTAAAATCAGCAGTTCTATTTTAGACTTCACTGAAAATGCTGATAAAACTTGAAACAAATATACACGTCCATATTAATCTTCTGTGATATGAAAGTAAGCTGCTAGTTTTAATATTATTTTCGTTTCATTATTATACAAGTATCCATTGTTGTTGTTATTTCAAATTATTAGTAAATTATTATTTAATCTAACATTATTATATTTAATGTTACTTTATCATTGAAAATATGATTTTCGTCGTAATGATAAAAAAGTTGTATTTCCTGTACAGCATTATCGTTAATTATCAATATGTATCAATTTGATAAGGCAACTAACTCTAGAATTTCTTATATTCATACTCAGATTTATATCTAATCTTTCCATTATAATAAATGTAAAGAAGCGATTAAAACAATATCGCTAAATTAATGATTCTTATTACTAATTCCATGTAATTATTGCTAAAGTATTATAATGAAAAATTCGTTTGCATTGTCTCCAAAGTTTAAGAAATCATAACTTATAATACGATATGAAATTAAATTCAACAATTAATTCAAAATAAAAACTTAAAGAGTATTAGAACCGAAAATATCAGAATCCTGTACAAGCATGAGTAAGAACGTAAGCAACACAGAAAAATACAAATAGTCACGAAGAACACAATACAAAAAATAAAACTAAACATAAAGGTAATACTGAGAGAATTAAAACTAAACATATACTCAATTTTCAAAAATTTTAAATTAAGCACATTTTTTAAATTTATCTTAATCAGTTATTTGTTGCTTTTAATGTTTACAACTTTTTGCGCAAAATTTACATATTTTTGATGCAATTATTTAATTACGTGTCGTAACAAAAATTACATTTAGTACTATTTCATATAAGATTCGACTCCAATTAATCAGGATGAGATCATGATTTATATTTTCTTATAAAAGTAAATGTGTACTTTCTTTCTTATTTTGGTAAATAAAACTTAAAATATTGTTTGTGAAGTATTCACCAAAAAGACTATCTGATGAACTAGATTTGAAGCTAGAAGTTATAAATTATTGTAACTTATACAGGTGTGATAAATACTTCAGACCAGTTGATTGCAACATACAGCTGTTGTTGACAGATAAATCGTTGGACTATGAAATTACATATTTTATGCATTTTCGCATTTACATTTATTATATAGAATTTAGAACAACGAAAAAACGTAAACAACGCGTGTTATGAGGAAAGTTGGTAAATTATTACGTAATAAAATTATGATTTATAATAAAACGTCAATAAAAATTAATTCGTCAAAAAAGACCAGTGGCACGAACAGTAGAAACAATTGTGGATAAATTTTAAATAATTGCAATTACCTACCAAAAAATCAAAATTCAACGTAAAATATAAAATTAGATCATAAATATTATAAAATATAACATGAAAATATAATTATTAAAAACATTAGAAAAACAATGTTGGTTACAATGTATGGCACTTATTCCGAAAAAAGTGTTTTTCTCCGAAAGAAATGTAAAATTAATTCACCGACTTAATTACAAAGGAGAAATATAATTATCTGACAAATTAATGCGATTATAATAATTGAAAAATAAATATTAAGAAATCTGACTGTACTGTCCACCCCTCTGTAGTTAAACAGAAATTTTATATTCATAATAAATGCATACTGGAAGTATAGCTTATACTTTTCAAATCCTGTTATAATTTAGTTAATTAATGTATTTGTTTTATTTAATTTTAGGATCGACTCCAATGGCTCCCAATGCCTTGAACGTAACATTTTATTTAGCCCACGCAAGAAATTAAAGTATCGCGCTCTAGATCTATTCTACGTTTCGATTATTTATGCAAACGAACCAGAAATTGACGTAAACGTTACCTATTCGCATACTCGTCATATAGTATCCGTTACATAGTACCTACGCCGCTGATAAGGCACTCTTTCGACACTTACTCCTTTTCAAGGTGACGCCCATTCACAGGTACGTCCTTTATCTTCTCGGATCCACGCGCAATCATTCGTATATAATAGCGGTTCTCAACCAGCGGTACGTAAAGGCGGTTGAATACAGTATTGCCTCAAAATAGGCAAGTGGTCTCTGCCTCGAAATAAGCAACTCGCTATCCCCTCTTCTTTGTTTCAAGTGGCCCGAAAAGTGAAAGGTCCAAGAAATGAGTGAGAGGTCCGTTTGCCGCTACCTCGGATCTCTCACTCGTTTCTACGAGTGACGTATCTTGACGATCTCTCATTCGTCGAGCCGAATAGCATTCCTGCTTCGTAATAAGCAACTGTTCGGTCCCGAGCTGTAGTACAATATCAGTCATAGTGTCCGTTCGTCTAGTGCAGGCCTGTCCAAGTAGGGGAATCCACTCCTGGAACACATGTTTTGGGTCCCCTTCCAACGCTGCTCCTTCAAGTAAGATGGAACGATTCCGACTACCGTCTCTCCGTCTTTCCTAGCGGCGGTACTGTCTCCTCGGAGAGATGGAGCTTGAAGGAGCAGCGTTGGAAGGGGACCCAAAACATGTGTTCCAGGAGTAAATTCCCCTACTTGGACAGGCCTGGTCTAGTGTATTTTGTAATTTCAAATAAATTATTGAAATTCTAAATTATTGAATATTCTAAAGCTTTTATCAGATGATTATGTTAATTATTTTAACGCTTTTATTAAATAATTAGATTTATGATATTTGCTTATAAATTTGGACTCCAAAGTCAATGCTTTTTCACTAGACGAACGGACACTATGATTGATATTGTACACTTGCGGTCAAATAAAACTTCCCTAGAAAAAATGGTGAAGCCCCCTCTTCCTCACGTAGACCCTCGGACAGTGATGTTAGATGGGACTTATTTTTTCGCGCATGCGCGTAGAATCTAGCATCGGATAAAATAAGGTCCTATAATGCCCTCGCGTTTAATCATTTATAAATTATTTAAAAATTTTGAACTAGTTTATTAAAATTGAATAATGAATAAATATAGTAAGATTATATAATATATATTGTATATCATATAACATTCAAATTATGAGTTTAACTTAATTTATATAATTTTAAATTAAACTACCCGAACTCCTTGTTTTTTAATAGCTCGATTAGTGACATTTGGTTCTACATTACTAAGGGTGACACGTATTTTAGGTAAAGACTTTTTTGAAATTTAGGCTACAGCTAGGATGGCAGTATCTTCTAAGATAAAGGTAAAAGTACAAGAAAGGCCATACATTGACAGGATTGTATAATTTTTTCTATTGGTATTTCAACATTCGTTTTGGCTAAAATACACGTTTAGTATGACTCTACAATGTTAGAGTCTACATGCTCTAAAAATTTGAAGTTGATAGCTGCAGTAGATTCTGAGAAAAAGGAAGAGAAAATAATAGGTGTACCTTTCTTGGTCTGTTTTTGAAACACTTCAAAGATACTGGGCGAAAAGGTGCTTATAAAAGTATAGTGTCATGCAAGATACACATGTTATAAGATCTTTTTACTGCTTATCAAGATCGACGGATCTTAAATAATAACATGACTAAGCTACATGCTATTCTAATTATACATTTCTTAATAAATGAAGTTCGCAAATAAAAAAAGAATTATCGTTTTTCAATAATCAGCAAACAAATATGTAACAAATTCATAAATTATAAATTATGATTATTAATTATTTACTGGACTAAAATTATGGAAAGCACGCAATTATGTATGTCAAAAATAAGAACATTTGTCAAAATAATCTTATCAAAAATCTATTGAAAATTTTATATCAATGGACTCTCCTTATCAACGATCAATGAAGATATCTTTGTTTTTATAGTTTATGATATTTCGAAACATTTAATCTATGATAAACTTGTTTATTTACTTGTTTATACAAACGGAGGTAGCCTTCAAATTATATGACACAAATATGAAAAGAAAAAACAACTTCTTGTTTTCTGCAATAAGTTGAGATATTTATTACTTTCTTTTCCTGTTTGATACATTGTTAAATTTCTTCGAAAAATGTATGCAGTAAAATCGTGCCATTAATTTTATAGTAATATAATTAACAAGTGATCTGTACGAAACTACAATTTACTATTTCATTAATTTATGATTTATGAATAAACAAAAAGCGTATCTTTTATTAAACGTTGCAATTTTAATTGTAACTCATCACACTGTCGTGATAAGCGGTGAAATTACTTATATTTATTAATTACAATAAAATGAAGAAGTAAATTTAACGATCAAAAATAATTTAAAAGCAAAATAATAATGCTAATAATTATTGATATCTTATCTTTATATTATACTATACATTGATAAAAATAAAATATAAACGGTAAATGTTAAAATTATTTTAATGGTAATTGAACTTCTATGTTTTCAGCTGCAGTACAAATGTATTAATAATAAAATATTGCATTTGGAAATCAATTTTTATAAATTCATAATGAATTTGTAATACATATACATGTGCATACTAACAAGGGACATTACCCAATTGACACACACCGATTTTGATGCTCTTTGAGTATGGTATAGAACTCAAAAAAATATTTGACACGTATTTTTTTTTATCGGCCATCGTCCATGCTGAAGGGGTGAAAATAGCCCCCAAAGTTGGGGTTGCACAACATATTTTCTTGAATATCTCAGGAACTATTAGGTGTAGGCAAAAAATTCAAAATGGAATTTGTGTGTTTTTGAACCGCAAATTTTTCTACATAGCCATCTTTTTGATAAATTTATTTGTTTAAAAAATATATTGAAAAATAATCTATTTTTGTCATTTTTTCACCCCTTCAGCATGGACGATTGCCAATAAAAAAAAATACGTGTCAAATATTTTTTTGTGTGTCGATTGGGTAATGTCCCTTGGAAGCTTTGTTTGAGTCCAATAATTAATTTCAAAAACAAACTAATTCCTTAAAATTACAACTAATGTGTTGCTCCACTAGATTAATTACCCCCAATGTATTACATGATTATAGCGAGCGAATTATAAGTTGCTTGCATCATTTATCCACATAACCAACATGAGATAAAATGGCAGGGATAAGATAATGCATTCGCCATTAAATAAAAGTTTATGTTAATTATCAATATTATAATGTGTGCAGGATGTAGTGAAACACATGCTGATTTAAGGGATTGGATCCAGTGTTTTAAATGGTTGAAATAATGGCATGAATTTTGTACTATAGTCCCTGGCCATCGAATTAGGACTACGTACGAAAATTTCACTTTTATGGCTATAATAGTATGTCATATATGGAAAATTGTCTTAGGTCATTCAAATTATTACTAAATACATTCATAACCAGGTATACATAGCAATAGATCTGTTACTATTGTGATGAAAATAAAATTATGTGGGCGATAAGCGATTAAGGGCCGTGCGAGTGTTTGTCTGGAGCCTACTTAAAAGACTTGTTTACAACTCTCCAAGCACCACATTATTTGAGTTGAAGACAAAAATTACAGATATTTGAGAAAATAACGAAGATATAAAAAGTATATAATAAAGCTGTTATCAAAGCAAAGGGTGGAAATACGAGATATTAACATGTGTTAATAGCGTTATGTATAGTAGTAGTGTATTATGTTAGTAACTAATAAATTATATCATTACAATTTGAACAGGCCTGTTAATTTTACGGAATACGTGAAAAATGCTTGAAATTTGTAATGGTCCTAATTCGATGGCCAGGGACTGTAAATAAGAAAGGGTTGTATTTATACAACGTATTCGGCTACAGGTAGCCATCTTTCCAGAGGGTAGTAGCTGGGGTGATCCTAAACAAATTTTTCTTTACCAAAATGCTCGTTAAAACTTAGTTTCTAAATTATTAACGAAAAGCACCGATCAATCCGAGCGTGTACATCGCGCGGGCTCGGCCACGGATCTGTTGACCACGAAAACCGGGTTTTATCCCTTAGACTTTAGACAGTGGACGACGAAGAGAGTCACAATTTAAAATATGTAATTTTGTATTTCATATTATTTTCATTTTCGAAATTCTACAAAGATCCTAATATTTTCTAAATTTTACAGGGATCCTAACATTTTCGAAATTTTACAAAGATCCTAATATTTTCTAAATTTTATAGAAAACCTAACATTTTCTAAATTTTACAATGATCCTAACATTTTCGAAATTTTATAGAAAACCTAATATTTTCTAAATTTTACAAAGATCCTAACATTTTCTAAATTTTACAAAGATCCTAACATTTTCTAAATTTTACAAAGATCCTAACATTTTCTAAATTTTACAAAGATCCTAACATTTTCTAAATTTTACAAAGATCCTAACATTTTCTAAATTTTACAAAGATCCTAATATTTTCTAAATTTTATAGAAAACCTAACATTTTCTAAATTTTACAATGATCCTAACATTTTCGAAATTTTATAGAAAACCTAACATTTTCGAAATTTTACAAAGATCCTAACATTTTCTAAATTTTACAAAGATCCTAACATTTTCTAAATTTTACAAAGATCCTAACATTTTCTAAATTTTACAAAGATCCTAACATTTTCTAAATTTTACAAAGATCCTAATATTTTCTAAATTTTATAGAAAACCTAACATTTTCTAAATTTTACAAAGATCCTAACATTTTCTAAATTTTACAAAGATCCTAACATTTTCTAAATTTTACAAAGATCCTAATATTTTCTAAATTTTATAGAAAACCTAACATTTTCTAAATTTTACAAAGATCCTAACATTTTCTAAATTTTACAAAGATCCTAACATTTTCTAAATTTTACAAAGATCCTAACATTTTCTAAATTTTACAAAGATCCTAACATTTTCTAAATTTTACAAAGATCCTAATATTTTCTAAATTTTATAGAAAACCTAACATTTTCTAAATTTTACAAAGATCCTAACATTTTCTAAATTTTACAAAGATCTTAACATTTTCTAAATTTTACAAAGATCCTAACATTTTCTAAATTTTACAAAGATCCTAACATTTTCTAAATTTTACAAAGATCCTAATATTTTCTAAATTTTCACAGAGATCCTAACATGTATCCAGATCTCGAGGTTTTCGATCCCGAAAGGTTTAACAAGGATGCAGAAGTTGCACGACGCCCAATGTCTTTCATGCCTTTTGGTGATGGACCAAGGAATTGCATTGTTAATTTATTAAATTAATAGCGGTGTCTACGTACAGTGCTGAGTATCCGAGCTTTTCTTACAGAAAATGATGATGTAGGAGAAGAAAAGTCCACTACTCCTCTTATTTAACCCTCGGACGGCGGACCATGAAGAGAGCCACAATTTTAATTTATATAATTTTGTATTTCATATTATTATCATTTTTTACATTTTATACGGTTTCTTTAAAATATATGAAATTACATTTCACTTTAGATTAATATCCTTGTATATGTTTTGTAAGTTTGGGTCTCGATTAATCTACTCTCCTCTGTTTAAGGGTTCCTTTTCTTGAATCCTGTGTGCCTAGAACAAAAATAGTTTGAAATTCATAATCATCGCATAAAACACTATAAGAAACGCATAATTAGAAGCACAACGTTAACTGACTGTTGGACAGTATTTTCCATGTAACTAAGCACTACCCTTGATTGAGAATTTCTGTTATAAAGCTTTATTGCAGCTTTATTTTATGTTACTTTATGTGTATAAGCGAAATGCACCCTTGAATTACAATTTTTCTCTATTTTACGTTTTCACTTCAATACGTACAAAAATTCGAATTATGTTTAATTGAATTTTTATTGTCAGCCTAATTGCAATATAAACTTTTACTGCTCTTCTGTAAGAATAAACATTTCAATGACTAAAGTTTCACGTATGTATACATCACTGTTCTTTTCGCGTTACTATCTATCTTAAAAGAAAAACGACACGTGACATGACGTACAACTTGAAACGGCAAAGATCTTTTTTTTTGTCAGAGGTGGGATACTCATATTTATATTCTCAACCGAGACATCCTGTGTGTTCAGTTGCGGATACAGACGGTTGTCGTCGAAGCCATGCAAAGGCGAGAGACGAGATGGAAAGGAACCCATTCAGTATAGTTTACATCGTGAATACGACATGCAGCGACTACAAATGACAGAACACACTGACAGCAAAGGTTTCGCTTCTTTTCCTTGTCTTTTTGTTTTTCGATTCGCACGAAGACACGTCATAAATGGTAATTGAAATTTTTCTTCGCGTCTGGAAGCTGCGGTACAAATTGCTGGGAAGGAAGCCTGATATCTCTTTCAGTAGGTAGATTTCAGTTCACTTGCTCGATTTCTTTTTCTTAATTCCTCTAGAAAGTGAACATGGTAATACTTGTTTTTGAAAGGAATGATTAAATTAAAAGGGCATGCA
Organism: Osmia lignaria lignaria; assembly: GCF_051020975.1. Lineage (NCBI taxonomy): Eukaryota > Metazoa > Arthropoda > Insecta > Hymenoptera > Megachilidae > Osmia > Osmia lignaria. The sequence goes on from NC_135035.1 coordinate 5,654,424, forward strand.
TCATGCATCCTATTATACGTCATTGCTTGTTGATTATGTTTTATTCCTAAAATATAAATTTATTTATACCTTGTTTTAAATAACATTTAATTACTCTATTTATATTCTTTTTTAAAACAAATAATCGTTTTTTTATCATGTTTTTCTTTTTAACAAAAAGAAAAATTTTACATTACCCGTTTTAAATTTTAGAAGTTTAAAAAAATGATCAGTTGTGTAAGAAATAATATCGTTTTATCGAGCTATTAGTTTCACCTAATTATTAATAAATATTTTTGATAACATTTGGTAACATTTGAAATAATACTTAACCCTTTGACTGCAACACGCTCTAAGTGAAAACGATCATCGTTTTACCGTATAATATTTTAAAAATTAGAATTTTGCAAATTAATTAATAGTATTTCTAAAATTAAAATTTTTCTATAATACAAAAGTTGCTTGATTTAAAGGGGCACGTTATGTGACTTTATCGTCTAGACTCTAAACAATATACATGTAATTAACATCTGTATTAATTTTATGTCAAGTCTTTAGTATACATTACATTAAGAACGTTCTCAAAATAAATAATCAAAATATACTTTGCTTCTGAAATCTACCACTATACCGAATGTTCGATAACAGGAGTGATAAAATTTAAGAGATGACTCTAGGAGCCAAAATAAGATGAATATTAAGAATGACGAAATAGCGTTCGCGACTTCGTTTTTAAGTTATTAACGTTAAAAGATTCGAGTGAAGAGCGCCAGAAACCGGCAATCCGCTCAGCATCAACGACTGAACGTCGCGTCGCGTCATATTAGTAGGAGCGTGTACAGTCACAGTCAACAATCATTTCATACTAGAAGCTTAACTCGTGTTTTCCTGTTCCTCGGTGTTGCAGCATGACTCTACGGCTATACATACAGGGTGTTCGACAACAGGTGGGCAATATTTTAAGGAGTGATTCTAGGGATTAAAATAAGACGAAAATCAAGAATAACGAAATAGCGTTTACGGCTTTGTTTTCCAGTTATTAACGTTTAAAAATTCGAGTAAAAAGCACCAGAAACCTGCAATCCGCTCAGCACCGACGACCGAACGTCAGGTCAGCAGGGGTCGGTACAGTCATAACCAAGAATTGTTGAATAGTAGAAACTTACCTCATGCTATTTTGTTTCTCGGTACTGCAGCATTCGACTTCGATTTTTGGTTATGACTGTGCCGACCCCTGCTGACCTGACGTTCGGTTGTCGGTGCTGAGCGGATTGCAGGTTTCTGGCGCTTTTGAATTAAATTTTTAAACGTTAATAACTGGAAAACAAAGCCGTAAACGCTATTTCGTTATTCTTGATTTTCGTCATATTTTGATCCCTAGAATCACCCCTTAAAATATTGCCCACCTGTTGTCGAACACCCTGTATAATTAAGCGCTGACAAATCATTGCGTAGCAATCAGCATTTTTCTTTTAATCTCGGTGGAGAAAAAATGCTATAATGCACACCATGCTCACTTAAATCAACACAATACTCCAGTGGTTCTTAACAGGTGCCCCGCGGTTCATTGGTGCTCCGTGAATATGTTGTCAAGGTCGTCATTCTGAACAACTTTTTCCTATACATATAATAGTCGGACTCTTTTAGTTTTCGAAATATTTGAGAAAATAACGCGCATTATTGTCAATATTTCCAAGAGTGAATAAATCGCAACTAGGATCTCCTCTGTTGTTTTGGGGGGCTTCGCCTCCCAAATCCCTTTGGGACGGACTTTTTTAGGTACTTCGAAAACATATGTGGGGATTAATGAATGGAAATCGGAGATGGCTCCCTTATTCTAAATATTTACCAGTCACTATACTCATTCACTGCGTAATAGGTCTATAATAAGTAATGAACACAAAATAATTACGCGCTTTAGGCTGGAGTCCTGATTAGCTATCTGTACAATAGATTGAATTTTGTTTTCGGTTTATATTTCACTGCCCTCGTCACTGATCTGATTAGTTTAAATCAGGAGAGTGGTCCGTCCAGCCATGTAAGCTGCAATTTAAAATCATAAAAATTGGTTCAGTATAATCTTTGACTCCGCTTGTTACACAGGGTGTTCGACAATCGGTGGGACAAATTATAAGAAATGATTCTGGGGTCAAAATCAGACGAAAATCAAGAATGACGGAATAGCGTTCGCGGCTCTTTTTTTAGTTATAAACGTTAAAAGAATCGAACGCCTAAAACCGGCAATCTGCGTAGCACCGATGATTGAACAGCTTACCACTGAGCGATATAAGAAGGGAGCCCTTCTGAAGCGCCATCTTGGGCAGGCGTGCCCACGTAAACCGTCAATGTAATGTAATGTAACGTAATGTAATGTAATGTAATGTAAGAGCTTACCACGTGATATAACGTTCCCTTTTGTTACAATATGATATAAAGTGCTGACAACTCGTTGCTCAGTATTAAATCGTTTTTTTAATCTGGGAAGAAGTGCTATAACGCACACTGTACTCACTAAAATTAATACGAACTTGTCGACCATTATAATTCAGCTGTTATAGTCAGCGGCACGTCATGTTACAATATTGCAGCACAGAGAAACAGAGTGTTGAGCTTCTAGTACTCAATCACTGTTCGCTATGACTGCACACGCCCCTTCTGACACGACGTTCAAACTTCGATGCTGTGCGGATTGCTCGATTTAGGCGCTTTTCACGCGAATCTTTATTTATAACTATGGGATAATGCTGCGAACGCTATTTTGTCATTTTTGATTTTTGTCTTATTTTGACCCCCAGAATTGTCTCCTGAAATTTGTTCCTCCTATTATCGAACACACTGTATATTTCATCTCTACATGTACATAAAGATAAAAAGCAACGAATGTAGTTTAAAATACAATAGAACATAATGAAATAAATATAATAAAGTATGTGAAATTAAAGACCTCTTAAGGTTTCAGCGTTAGATCAGAATGTCTCTGGTGGGTGATAGACACGAAATTTGAAGGAACAGAGGAGAGAGCGTAAAGAGACCCAAATATGTATAAAGCGATATCCTCATTAGCCGTAGTTTCCGAGATGTTAATTAAAAATTTTCGGCATAATACATAAAATTCTGTTTACACATACATAACTAATATAATCGTCTCCGCTTTAGTAGCCGTCGTCGTCAAATGTTAACCAGCCGTTAACACTATAACGATATCGGCTTCCACATCTATTGGGTGCCCCATATAAATTCCATTTAAAAAAATCCATTATAACTATTTTGGCTGTACTTCCGAGAACTTGGTAAATCTGATTCGGATGAAACTCTGCAAATAGTTTCATTTTATATAACAACAGATTTGAATTTCTTCTCGATCCATTTATCATTGAAGCTGTGGTTATATCTGGGTAATCATATCGCTATTCGACAATGATAATGGCACAGTTCAAAGAATTTCAATTTTGCTTTAATTCGGCATAAAACGGCATATTCATAATTCCATCAGTATTTTATAATAATGATTAATAAGGCCTGCATATGATATTTTCAAAAACATAAATTTTAAACAATCTCTTCTCTGACGTTTACATTTTTTGAGTTGTGTCACGATCATGTCAACCGGAGATATGGCTACATTGTTACGTGAGGCGCGCGCGCGTGTGCTCGGGGCACTACCGTGTGTAAGCGTCAGCTGTTGTATGAGCGTAAAAGTATGAAATGTAGTTAACGCGCATGTGACGCCGCAAAGCCGGAAAATTTACTCTAAAAATTTCTATTGCTATTGGGTCTAAACGTTTGTGAGTTCGGAGATACAATAGTCCCATATGGGCCCTTTCATCTGATCGCTAATATAATAGGATTTATAAAGGAGGCTAACAAAAGATTATGTTAAAGAAAATTAAAATTAAGATGGATCAAAAATGGTATATTATAAAATAAAAATATTAAAATATGATGAGATACATATAATATTGAAAAGTATAAAATATATAAAATACTGAAATGTATCGAATATAGGTATAAAATATTGAAATATGATAATAGACATAAAATATTAAAATATAATGAAGTATATGTATATATACAATATATATTTTGCGATTAAATATACGAAAATGCAGATCTAGCTCGTGAACAACTTAGATTTGACACACACAATTATTGGCCGGAAATAGGTAGATAGATGTGATAAAATACAATTTAGACTTAGAAATTTCCAGCTAGAGAAGACTCTAATAATCAAAACTGACTACTGGAAATTCCTCGCCAAAGTATTCATAAAATAACCGGAAGAGTATAGGAAACGACTCACCGGATTATGTGGAAAAATTCCGTATATGAGTCCCAATTTCTATGGTTGCTATTTTCCTGTTGTCTGGTTTCTGGAGGAAGGAGAGTAGAACGCACACACCTGGAACTATTTCACTGATACACAATTTTGAACGCGCGAACTATTGCGAAGTCTGTTAAACTAAAACTACGTAATTGTATGAATTTATAAAGAAAACAAATTAAACTGAAAAATTAATAAAATGAATAAAATAATAATCAAAATAAAAGAAAATAAAATGGATACGCGAAGATAGAGTCTTTTGCCCTATTTGCTACTTTTAAACAACTTAGAACAAAACTCGTCTCTGAACCACTTCACGGACCCGCCAACACGCTGCTCGCGATTGTACGTCGAGGAGTGTCGCAATCTGTACCTCTCGGAGAAGACCAGAGCGGGCCTCATCCGAAATTGTTTACATTGCGTTGTTGTGCGAGTTATGTGACAACACGTAACCCCAGTCTTATCACCTCAGGCAGGACGTGGCACTGCAACAGACTCGAGGATCAGAATAAGACACAAGAAAAAGAGAGCTTACCATCGCCTCGACGACAATTCATTCAACGTTGAACCATCAACCTAAGCTGTCGACCTGTACGGACAAAGTAAACGTGTATAATTAAAAATATTGTATATTTACTTACCTGTGTTCCTGTCACTTAACTTGCGCCTAACGAATTAGGCGGCGGTGTCGATGCGTAAGGAGGCGGGATTCGCTAATCGATGGTGCAGTAGGGATATGTGCGCTCCTCTCTCTGTTTTAATCTTTCCCTCTCTAATTCGAGCATGTTCCTTTACCCTTCCTGCCATATTAAAGATTTCGATATTCATTAAAGCATAATACATTTTACAAAATTGTTTTGATCCTAACATTACAGGAAGAAAAATATGCTTTCCAAAATTACTACCAATTACTGAATTTAAACGAATGCTAAATAAAAGTTTGAATTCGTATCCTGGACTGACCGGCGTGGAGGAAATACAACATTACAGTATTTAATGAATTAATAGAAAATTCGGACTATTATAACGTATGTATAAAGAATTTCGATCATCTTCGCGGAGCCGATAAGGAACGTCCCAGAGTGGTCAGGATGATCGGACCACACGAATGATGTTTCGGGTTTACATCCGGCGATATTCAGAACCAAAGACGATACGTAATTTTGGGCCGTGGGATCACGCTGATGTCGAGGAAGGAATTTGTTACACTAACAATCGGGATTATGTCTGGAAAAGATAGACTATCTCGAAATATCAAAGATCGTTTCTGGGTTCAATCGGGGGAGGTCCAGAATGTAAAACAATCTATCGATGTTCATGATTTCCGTTTATGCCTCTAACGAAGGTCGAAAGTATATCGGATCAAGATGATGGGGGTAGACCCATCAAAAGCGAACAGAAGGGGGGGGGGGACAACAAAGATTTCTCCTTCACAGTTGACAGCATTGACAATTGCGGTCACAAAGTGGACAATTTGCGAGGGGAAGAGAAACAAAAGGGAAATGTGTAAAAATTTCTGTTCGAAACGTAACAGTCCTCCCTCCTTAAAATCATCGTCGTCCCCGACGATGTCTAAAATATATTTCGCAACCGGGTATTAATTTTACGGCACTACGATAAGCCTGGGATACTCCCAAAATGCTAAGCACTGGACTTATCGTAGCTCGGAGGTCATTCTATGCAAATAGTGATTGGTATCTGTAATGACACGTTCGCCGATTATACTGAACGTGGAAAAATTTGTTTAGTTGATATCCAGTAATACCGGTTCCGCCCACGTATATTGTTAACGATCTGTGATTATTGTAAGTAACGTTTTCGGCACAATCTACTACCGGTTTTCCAATATTACTACATCCTTCTAAGTCTATTTCGATTAATTGTGTACAATTCCTTATGGCAACGCAAATATCTTCGCCCATGATACCTAGACTGTCTCTACATCGTATTACAGTTAATGATGCAGTTCGCGTCCAAGATCCTTAGATTTTGCAGAGGAGAAAGGGGGCCCAGACCAGAACTTCCCAGTATGTTGGTACATCCACTTAGATCGAGGGTGGTTAGGTGCGGCATATTTTCGCCAATTTCCTCAAGTAGATACGTTGTTACCCATCCACAGAAAGTCAGGCTCAATTGTTGGATCTGGTGATAACGGCGCGGCAGTGGGATGACATATTCCACCGGCCCAAAATCCAACTCAACGAAATCCTCCTCTTCTATGTCTTGTAGATTCATCCCTACCTCAAGTAATGGTTCCGTGAATGTACAGTAATGAAATCTGATTGTGTGTAATGTATTAGGTAGGTGACTATTGTTGAAAAGGGCCTGTAAAATTGTGTGATTAGTTAGTGATAGGCATGCATTTATGTCTACGGTTTCTAAAGTTTGTAAATTCGCTATGGTAGCAGCCAGAAAGAATGAATTTAACTTGTTACATTCTTGTTAAATCAAATGTTGTAATTTTGAATTGATATTTATGAGTGCTTTTCCAGTCATCGCAGTTTTTATAGCCTTTAAGATGGTCAAGGCTTTAGCTGTTTCGAATAATGCCTGTAATTATGATTCTATTACGCCCTCACATCTCCCCAAACCCAAGCTGATGAGTTTCGCTCCTACCGCTTTTAGGTTTCTAATTGCAGAAGGTCTGATTATTGCGGATGTTAAATCGATTTCGGTTAAATTCGGACAGTGCTTAATGGCAACTGCAATTACTTGTGGTTTTAAGGTTTCTGCTATAAATTCTTCCGTTATTTTAAATGATCTAAGGTATGTTCCTGCTCTTTTGATTAACCAGTAAAATGTTTCCGAGGTCACCCTTTTCCCTTCCCATCTGTTCGGCCAGCGCCAATCGTTGAAATCGAGATGTCGGATATCGATATAGGATGCGAAATTTCCAAGTCGCCACCACCTTGACACCAATTCCAGTCTGGAACGATCCTCAAAGGGTAGGTACTGGGATATTTCCACCATCATTTCTATTGGTAACAGGTTCGCCGGAGCTAGATCGACCTCCGGAAGGGGATGCACGGCAGGCAGTGATGGCATGAGTTTTCAGGCCAAGGATCCGCTGGAGAAATCTTGAGTCTCCTTCCTTGACATACAATGCCAAGGCTTCCTGCTTCCAACGCTTAGCTCGCACCCTCCCTAGTCCGGAACGTGATGAAAGCGTGGCACCCTGTTGATCTTCGCAGAACCACCGCATTTTCCGCCCCATACGGTAAGAAGATCTCCAGAAGTTTGTTTTTCCTCGTATGCGGTGTCAGTCTGCTCACGAAACCTGGCAAACCGTCCTGTTCTCCTCGCGCTCAATTGCGGCAGGGGCCACATCGGAACATTCTCGTGGTTTGGTGTTTTAAAAGTCTGTAAAATAAATTGAAGGAAGTATACAATTCAAAGACCGCCATAACCATTAATCCACTATTATTCTTGGAGAAGGTGATGGACGTGTGATAACGATTGTTGATTCTTCTAAGGGATTAGAAAATTAATACCAATTATTGAATTTAAAAGAATGCTAAATAAAAGTTTGAATTCGCGTCCTGGACTGACCGGTGTGGAGGAAATACAATTGTACAGTATTCAATGAATTAATAGAAAATTCGGACTATTATAATGTATGTATAAAGAATTTCGATCATCTTCGCGGAGCCGATAAGGAACGTTCCAGAGTGGTCAGGATGATCGAACCACACGTATGATGTTCCGGGTTTACATCCGGCGATACTCTGAACCAAAGACGATACGTAATTTTGGGCCGTGGGACCACACCGATTTCGAGGAAGGAATTTGTTACACTAACAATCGGAATTATGTCTGGAAAAGATAGACTATCTCGAAATATCAAAGATCGTTTCTGCGTTCAATCAGGGGAGGTCCAGAATGTTAAACAATCTATCGATGTTCATGATTTCCGTTTATACCTCTAACGAAGGTCAAAAGTATAACGGATCAAGATGATGGGGGTAGACCCATCAAAAAGAGGACAGAAAGGGGGAGGGACAACATGGCGTTCACCTTGATAGCTGACAATGACAGCATTGACAAATGCAGTCACAAAATGAGGGGGACAATTTGCGGGAAACAAAAGGGAAATGTGTAAAAATTTCTGTTCGGAACGTAACAGTCCTCCCTGACTAGAATCATCGTTGTCCCCGATATTTCGCAACCGGGTATTAATTTTACGGCGCTACGATAAGCCTGGGATACTCCCAAAATGCAAACCACTGCACTTATCGTAGCTCGGAGGTCATTCTATGCAAATTGTGATTGGTATCTGTAATGACACGTTCGACTGAACGTGGAGAAATTTGTTTAGTTGATATCCATTAAGGGAGCTAATATCGGTTCCGCCCGCTGGAGTGAGCAACCACAGTTCAGTTATAGAAAAGGACAACTCAATTACGACGTCATCAGTGAGTACCGTTTACAAAATATATAAGACCAAAGGCTGATAGTGTACTCTTAGTTTTGTTGAAACAGTGTTTTACAGCGGGCCTTCTTCAATCAGTACAGATTACTCTCTTTAGACAGCATAGAATTAATAATAAGTATCATTAAACATATGAAATATCTATCTGACAATTTCTAAAAAAATCCGTGGATTCAAAAAATAGCTTCCATTTTTTTAACTGAATTTAATAAGTGGTGAAAATATATGTAATATGTAATAGAAAGTCAGTGTAATACACAATTTAGTAACAGATTGGGTAAATACAATTCTTTTTAAATTTACTTTGTGGCTTATTTCACATTTTTTTTTAATCATTTACAATCAATTAATTATTTAATCATTTACAGTGAATAATCAAATTAATTATTAGAGATCTTATTATTAAAAATTATTTATTAAACCTCTGTTATTTGAACTATTACGCTTCTATTATATTTTTTATACATACATTAGCTAACTTTAATTATGTTACATAATTGTAATGGGCAATTGTTAATTAGAAATTATCCACTAACAACGTCAGGTTAAGGGGAGCACGAAGAGGGGGGCTGCAGCTATCGGTTCAACTTTTTAAGGTACCCCCTTCTAAACCTATCATTAGTATCTCAAAGAATATGTAATAAATTTGTTTTACCTTTTTTCCTTTATTTACTCATTTTTCTTTACTATTCAGTGTTATTTAATTTTACTTAAAATAAATTTCAATTTTTGAACCTAGTTTATCAACCAATGGGGCCCTCTAAGATTTAATAGTCCCTGAACGCTTTATATTATAATCATATCCTGATCCAGTATAAAAATCTGCATGCTGCAAAATCATTGAAATTAATTGTGCTTTATTTTAAAATTCAACTGCTATATAAACTGGTTGCCGGCTGTTAGAGTATTGTTTGTTGAAACATTAGATAAATGAAGAACGCATCCTAATGCATACCCTGCCAGGGATACATACGTATAGGCAACATTTAATGTAATAGTACTGATAGTTTTTTGTGAATATCTCGTAAATTAAATAAGATCGAGCGGGAAGTATTTGTAAAAAAGTTGTTCAAAATGTTGATCCCTATAACATATCTAAAAATCATAAAAATCGGTGAAGTAGACACACTTTTCAATGCCATTGAAATGTATTGCAAATAAAATTAGATAACATTTAATCGTACAGAAAAGTCCAGAAAGAAATAATAATGGAGGAGAAACATAGAAAAGATACAGATTTTAATAGTTTAATAATTTGAACTATTTCAAACAATAGGATTTCTTTTTGCAATAGGAAATGGATTAAAAATCTACAAAACTGCGTATTACAAGTTTTATAATATTTAGATCATCATCATAGAATTATGAAAATTCATACTATTAGTATCGTGAAAAATCGTCAAATCATTGTGATGAAAAAATCATTAAATCATTGTTAACTAAAACCAACAAATCATCAAAACACTATTATGAAAAATTATTAAATCATTCTCGTAAAAAAAGTAATTAAATCATCATTATGAAAGGTGATCATGAATTCAACTCATGTTATAAATCCTCAGAAACTGCAAAATTAAGTGGACAGAATCAAAATGGCGAGCTACTTTGAAATTCTACTCTCTATCACAATGATACTTATCGCATTCTACTATTATGCTGTATCAAACTTTGATTTTTGGAAGAAACGTGGCGTAGTTGGGCCAACGCCGATACCATTCTTTGGAAACACTAAGAATTTAATGTTTGCTAAGATGTCAATACGTCATTATATAAAAGCCACGTACGATCAATATAAAAATGAACCAATGATCGGGTTTTATTTAATGAAGGAACCAAGTCTTATATTGAATGATCCAGAGCTTATCAAACACGTGCTTATTAGAGATTTCTCATACTTTGCAGATCGGGGAGCTTTTGTTCATGAGAAGGTATGTATAAATTGTAATTTCTAATGATTAATCCATTATTATAATACTAAAGTACAGCGAATGATCAAATTATTAGAGCTACCTGCATAATTGATTTGATTATTACTTTTCTACTATATTTCTGTATACTTGCATAAGCTAAGTTCAATACCTTTACGTAATTTTAACGGACAATCATCTATTAATTACAAATTATCTCGAGTAAAAGTCTTGATCTTGTAATTTTTGTTTTTATACAAAATCACCTATTTTTGCACGTAGAATTACTCTGAAATGTTGTAGGACAGAGACAGGTATATTTTAAACAAACAATATTAAAAATAGTTATTAAAATAGTTTCGTAATAGTGTTTTAAAATTTCTTTTAATTGATAGTGATAACTCTAATTGTAAGTTAGAAGATTAGTATTGAAGTAGCAATTATAACTAAATTAAATTATTATTGAAAATGTTAATCAGAAATATAATAGGTAATTGACGTTAAGTTTACTATGAAGTACTGGACACAATTATTTATACAGGGTGTCCTGCGATTCATGGTCAACCGCTTCTACAGGCAAAAGTGAGTCAAAAAAAAGAATAAAATTTTTTCCTCTGTGTTTTCGTTTTCGAGAAAATCGGAGTCAAAAATTTACTCGGTACATGTCGACTTCGTGCATCTCGCTATACACTTTTGTTTTGGATCTTATATGTATCCAGAAACATACATAGTAATGACTAGAGGTGTGCAAGTACTCGTTTTATTCGAGTACTCGAATTTCGAGTCAAACAATGTCGAGCGTTTGAATTTGCCGAATTACTTGAAATCGACGAACTGTTTGAAACAAAACCCAGCTACTCGAAAAAATCGAACTACTCGAATATTTGAGCCGTCGCGCGTCGTAAAACTTCGATTTACTTAAAGATGAATTTTCAGCTCAAATATTCGAGTATTTCGATTTTTTCCAGTAGCTTGCGTTTGTTTCAAACAGTTCGTCGATTTCGATTTCGAAGCGAGTTCAGCTCGGCTTGTAAATTACGAGTACTCGCACACCTCCAGTAATGACCTCGGTTGACAGTTCGTCATTTGTGCTGTCTTATCATCGATATGATTATTCAGTATTTAACAGTTTCTCAATATGGCAGCTTATTTGAATATAGATATGATTCTCGCACTCGGAGCATGTTAGGATAAATTGAGTGCCGCTCCGCGTTTGCATCAAGAGCGCAATCAGAATCGTCGTCGCCCCTGTCACGTAGAAAGTTCACATGTTTTTAAATGAATAGCACTTTTAAAGGTTTAGCACTTTATTTTTATAATATGATCCCGACTGACTCTGCTTATGTCCGGTAAGGTCTTTTATAATGTCGTTGGTGGTGGAGAAGGGGCCGATGATTGACAAGGTGGGATGTCCGTGAGAACGCGTCTTATCGAATACTTAAGTAGGTGGTCGTAATATGATGTTTAGGTGTCCGGTCGTGAGGAGTTCAATTGTTCGAATATCGATCGTTTAGGCGGGTGGCCGTAACACGATGTTTGTCCGATCGTGGGAAGAATTCGATTAACGTACGTTTAGGCAGCTCGTCGTAACACCCCGATAGACGACTTATTCAAAGGGTAGAACAATCTCTCCATGACCGTGGCAGTTTTTCTGGCTCCAGAATTTGATGTCCAAGTCGGGAAATTCAGGACTCGGTATAAAATTATTGTTTTGCAAGCTGTTCGTAATGAACCTCGTTAGAAGACTTTCATCACGGTATGGTGTTAGTCGGTCTATTGTGGAGCGTATTTTACACAATAATATGCGTCCATACTACATTCTTAGAATGCAAGGTCTAATGCCAAGAAATTTTACATTATGAAAAGCATTTTGCCATTGTATGTATGCTACAACAAATTTCACAAGATCCAATAATTTTATCAAGAATCCTGTGGACAGATGAAGCGAAATTCACACGTGATGGGATGTTCAATGTTCATAACGATCATTCATAGTCAGTAAAAAATCCACACATGATTTTAGAAACGAATTTTCAAGAAAAATGGCGTCTCATTGTTGCACCAGTATACTTGGTGACAACATTGTAGGTCCTTATTTTTTTCCTGATACAGTGATGTCGACATCGTATCTGCATTTCCTACGTTTCGAACTATCCGAAGTATTAGAAGATGTTTCACTTCACATAATAAACAAAATGATTTTTCAGTATGACGGAACTCCGTTCCATTTTAGTCGATCAGTAAAAGATTTTTTAAATGAACGTTATGAACATTGAATAGGTCGTGGAGGGCCAACTTTGACCACCATGATCACCCGATTTGTCACCACTCGATTTTTACCTTTGCAGTCATGTCAAAACTATTGTATCTATTGTAACTATTGTAATTTCAAATTATCCAACCTAATAAATTCAAGAAAATAATTTCTAAAATTAAGTTTATTCTTTGTTTCAAATATAGAAGGGTTAAGTGTACCAGTATAAATTTAACATAATGGAATTTTTTTCATTGAATATTTACAGACAGAGCCACTCTCACCACATCTCTTCAACTTAGAAGCAGAAAGATGGCGACCATTGAGATCGAGGCTCTCCCCCATATTTACACCTGGGAAATTAAAGGAAATGTTCTATCTCATAATCGAATATTCGCAACATTTGGAAAAATATTTGGCGAAAGAGGTTGAAAAAGGAGAGCCACTAGAATGTCGAGAATTAACAGCAAGATTCACGATTGACGTGATTGGTAGTTGTATTTTTGGAATTGAAATGAGTGCACTAGCAGACGAGAGAAGCGAATTCCGTCAAATGGGTAGAAACTTCTTCGATACATCGTCTTTCGAAAACGTTTTTCGAAACAAAATGAAAGAATTCTTCCCTAAGCTGTACGATTTGCTTGGTTATACAATACCCGAAAGAAGATTATCCTCATTCTTCACCAAAGCTGTTACGGACATCATAAAATACAGACAAGAGAATGATATCGTTAGACCAGATCTCATTAACATGCTTATGGATCTTAAGGCGCATCCAGAGAAACTGAACAATATCGGTAAGTATGAAATAATATAAAAATTTTGATTATTAATTATATGAAATTCAATTTCGTTAATTAATTAATATCAACCAGGTATGGCTAACTGGCGACTCGCGAACCATATCCCCGCTGAGCCAGGCCTGGGCACTTTATTCCCTGCTACGATCACGCAACTCCAACTTATAGTCTGCCAATTTTCCCACTATTAACTACTCCATGTCCTGTTACCATACCTCCTATCCCGGGTGTCTCATAACTCTTGTGATACCATGAAATGGGCGATTGCTGGGGTGATTCTGAACAATATTTTCCTTTACCAAAATGTTGGTCGAAGCTTTACTTTTGAATTATTAACGAAAAACACTGGCCAATTAGAGCAGGCGTAGAACGCGCGACCACGCGAGCGTTGGCTCTCAGCCGCGCTCGGTCGTGGTCCTGAACAAACACATTGGCACAGCGTGGATATCGAGGGAAGTGTACACTGAGTCCCATTGAAGTTGTCGCAGTGAAGTTGGCTACACATTCACGAACACATTCACACCGCGTCGTCGACACCTCGCCGATCGGCTCACCGACGCGGCGTGAATGTGTTAGTGCGCCAACTTCTCTGCGACAACTTCGATGGAACTCAGGGTACGCTGAGTTGCATTGAACTTGTCGCAGTGAAGTTGGCTACAAATTCACTACGCATTCACGCCGCGTCGGTGAGTGAATGCGTGGCCAACTTCGCTGCCACAAGTTCAATGCAACTCTACATACATACATATAGAATGTTTTTTAACTGATGGTAGAAGCGGATAAATGGTAAATATAGATGAGAAAATACGTAATGGATATGGAATAATCTGAGTTGCATTGAACTTGTCGCAGTGAAGTTGGCTACAAATTCACTAACACATTCACGCTGCGTTGGTGAGACGATGGGCGAGATCGACTCACCGACGCGGCGTGAATGTGTTAGTGAATTTGTAGCCAACTTCACTGTGACAAGTTCAATGCAACTCAGGGTACATACGACTAATTCCATATTTGTTCTTAATTTAAGACGAAGTAACATTTGTCGCACACTTCTCTCGATACCCACACTATGCTAATGCATTTGTTCACGACTACGACCGAGCGCGGCTGAGAGCCAACGTTCTCATGGTGAGCGCTCACTCTACGCGCGCTCTCATTGGCCAGTGTTTTTCGTTAATAATTAAAAAAGGAAGCTTCAATCAACATTTTGGTAAAGGAAAAAGTTGTTCAGAATCACCTCAGCAATCCCCGATTTCCAGGTGTCTAGCGCTGCGCATGCGTATTATACAGGGTGTTCGACAACAGGTAGGCAAAATTTTAAGGGGTGATTCTAGGGATCAAAATAAGACGAAAATGAAGAATGACGAAATAGCGTTTGCGGCTTTGTTTTCCAGTAATTAACGTTTAAAAATTCGAGTAAAAAGCGCCTGAAATTTGCAATTCGCCCAGCACCGACGACTGAACGTCAGGTCAGCAGGGGAAGGTACAGTCATAACCAAGAAGAGAAAGCCGAATGCTGCAGTACCGAGAAACAGAATAGCACGAGATAAGTTTCTACTATTCAACGATTCTTGGTTATGACTGTACCTTCCCCTGCTGACTTGATGTTCAGTCGTCGGTGCTGGGTGAATTGCAAATTTCAGGCGCTTTTTACTCGAATTTTTAAACGTTAATTACTAGAAAACAAAGCCGCAAACGCTATTTCGTTATTCTTGATTTTCGTCTTATTTTCATCCCTAGAATCAGCCCTTAAAATTTTGCCCAACTGTTGTCGAACACCCTGTATATGGACTCGTAATTACCCTTTCCCTCCCGCGCTGCGCATGCGCATAATAACAGTCGCTCAGAAGTAGCGAAAGAAGTGATATGACGATCGCGACGCTCCTTATCACTCAATCTCAATTATTCTCTTCTCTTCGGTTATTTATTTATGTTTATACAATATATTTAAAATATATTTTAAACACATACGCACGTAATATATTCACAATATATGTAAGATGGATACGTATTGCAAAAAAATTGGCTAAATCAATTTGGCATTGTTACGCATATCGGGATTACCACAAAAGATACATGAAATAGTTATTCGGTAGCAGAATTTTAGAAGCTAGTATTGACTATCGACAAAGAGACCAATTTATCAGTTAACTGACTAATAGTGGAGATCGTATGTTTTTGGCGGGAAAGAAGTTAGCCATGCCTAATCTTAACTTTTGAACAGTGGAGTTTGAGTAAATCGAGACCCAAACGGTATGTCATGGATACATCTATTATTAATAACCTTTTTGTAGAAGTGACGGACTCTTTACTGAGTGCACAAGTTTTTGTGTTCTTCCTCGCGGGTTTCGAAACCTCATCGACGACGATTAGCAATGCTCTTTATGAATTAGCCGTAAATCAAGAGATACAAAATAAACTACGAGAAGAAATAATGGAGTACTGCTCTAAACACAAAGGAGAGTTGAAATACGAGACTGTAAAAGAAATGGAATATTTAGATAAAGTATTCAAAGGTAGGTATGAAAGTTTTACAAAATATAAAAAATAACAGTTTGTAATAGTTTTTGAACTACGTATATTCAGTTATGGTATAAATCAGGGACGCTCAAACAAGTTAAATACGCGGACGCTTGAATGCCAATCGGCTTTATTACGGGCATCGTTGTTTCCACTCGGCGATCGGTAATGGCGATTTGCAGTGTACTGTCGAGAGATGGAAAGTATATTAGGGAAAGGAATGCGGGTACGATTGGTTGGAGTCGGTACATCACGCCTCACGCACATGCATTCTAGATTATCGCCCGCTATTGGCCGATGCGATCACACACTAATCACGTCGCATGACAAAGAAGAAAAATGAGACTTTGCGACAAAGCGAGGTGGTACGAAGTCAGGGTTGCGGCGAACTTTGAACGCGAGGATCAAACGTGGGAACAGGGCGGAACGTGCGAAGGGCTCCCTTTGACCCTATTTCGTTCCGCTAATGTTCTTTCCATCTCTCGACAGTACTTATATAACGCTGAAGCAGCCTATCCACACCCAAACGATTCTCGCCTAAAGCCTCGTACTCACTTGAGCATTTTTGGCCGAACGAACGCTTTCGGCGCATGTACGTTCGTTCGGGTGAAATTTCTGCGTTCTCTCGAGCATCGCATTCGTGCATACAAAAACGTGCTCCGATTATTCGCGCAAACCCTTCTACCTGGGATGTCGTAAACCAGAGCATTAGAGCATTCGTGCGCCGAAAACGTTCTTTCGGGCAAAAATGCTGAAGTGAGTACGGCCCGTTAATGTGTTCGCGAAGGCCCAGAGCACGAAGGAACGCTTTTTGACCGCTGTAGCCTCGCACTCACTAGAGCATTCGTGCGCCGAAAACGACCCGTTATGAGTTCGCAAAGGCCCTGGGCACGAACGAACGCTTTCCGACGGCTGTCGGTCCATCAAAGGATATTCGTGCGAACAATTTTACTATGTCGGTTACAAATTTCCAAGTACCTTTAGTCGACCGCTGTCGAATTTACCCTTCGGAAAAACTCAGTTTATGATATGGCCTGATGAACCGTCATAAACTGATTTTCGAAATCCGGAACAATTTTTGATATTAATTGTTTGGATACTTTAAACAGATACTGAAGGCTCGTATATGAATCTCCCGTTGCTAAAAAACGTAGCGTTATAGCTAAACGTTCTTTCACCGTCATTTCAGCTTTTCTGAATCTAGTGTAGTTTTTTTGAATTTTGGGACCGATAGCGTTTATTAAAAATTCAAAATCTTCCGATGACATCCGCACAAAATTTTTAAAATGTCCACTAGCTTCTATCTGTAAATCTCTAACTACTTTTTCACCACTAGAGGTTGCTCTATTTTTATACATCTGACTAATCCACCATCGTTTATCTTGATTTGTTCTTCTTCTTTTTCTTTTAATTATTGTGTTCATAATAATATACGCTGCACTGGCGATCGTGACATCTGTTCTTGTCGACATTCTGACTTCGACTGGTTTACGGTAGAAAGAACCTTTCTACATAGAACCCAGATACAAAGGTTTACGGTACCCCAGGTAGAAAGATTTGCGCGAACAGCCGAAGAAATTTCACGTTCGTTCGCCGAGAGCATTCGTTTGGGCAAAATGCCCAAGTCAGTACGAGGCTTAAGACGAAAGCGTACTGTGAACTCGTGACGAGATGGCACTTGGATGATATGCGGATTTAAGTGGTTGAATTAAGTAGATCCCACCCCTTCTCTAATCCAACTGCTGGAAATATGACTCGTGCAATTTTGCTATTTGTCGAAGCGGTCACGTATACTATTTAGACTCGTATAAAACTAAAGGGTCAGTCGGCGTGTGCGTACTACCCCTCTTACCGCGGTGCCGTCCCGCGAGACATCTTATGATCGTAGGACAGTACTATCAATCGAACCGGGCGGGGCAACTGGGGGCCCCCAGTGACTACAGATCCAAGTTGAATCTGTAGTCATTGGCATCCCCTTGCCCTAGATTCTAGACGCTAGAATGATCGCACGTGCCATCTCGTCACGAGCGGAAGTACCTTGAGCCCGTAATAGTGCACGCGGGCAAATACTTATGCGGACGCCCGTGCCGGAATTACTACTCGCTGAGCATCCCTGATATTAATGCTTAAATAAACATTATCAAATATAAAAATGATATAATTTATCCGTGTAGAAACGTTAAGAATGTACCCAGTTGGATCATTACTAATTCGAAATGCAATATCAAACTACACTTTTGATGGCACTAAGGTTTCAATACCAAACGGTACAACAGTCTGGATCCCAGTGTTTGCCTTGCATCGAAATTCTGATATTTATCCAAATCCTGATTCTTTCGATCCGGAAAGGTTCAATGAAGACGCTGTTGCAGCTCGACATCCCATGCACTATTTACCATTCGGTGATGGACCAAGAAAATGCGTTGGTAAGTTGAAAAAATTTGTTATTACTATTAGAAACTATAGAATCGATAAACCTTTTTTCGACAGTCATCCACTTTAAATAAAAAAAGAAATGAAATTTTTTATCTATTCAAATAATTAATTATATAGGGTCCGTCAAAAGTCCCGGAACGGTGAAATATCTTAGAAACGAATCATTTTTTTTTTTAATGGATCAGACAAAAGTTTTAGTTTTAAAAATTCTATCAGATTGTTTTATCCGTTTGATCTTGAGAGAAGGGGTCAAGATCACGTCAAGGTCAGCATGATTTTTTTCAATGAAACACCCCATTTTTGGTCATATACTGTTAAAGGCGATTGCGAGACTTTTTCAAACCCCTTTTGCGATCTTTTCCTTATGAAAGTTGTCTAAGTTATGAGCTATCAAAAATATAGTCTCGCTAGTGTTAGCATTATTAAGGGTGATCCAATGGAAGGTTACATGATCGTACTTCACATCTCTTTTCGTGTGAGGAAGGGGGTTGAGGGTGTGCAGTGTGGTGTTGATATGTGCATATGGGTTTAATGTGAGTTCTTTCACCTCTCACCTTAATTACTTATTTATTAGCCAACCCGTATCTAAAAGAGTGAAAATCTTGGATTCAATCTTAGATAAAAATAACATGTTATTTACAGGTGCACGTTTCGCAAATTATCCAATT
The DNA here is from genome assembly GCF_051020975.1 of Osmia lignaria lignaria. NCBI lineage: Eukaryota > Metazoa > Arthropoda > Insecta > Hymenoptera > Megachilidae > Osmia > Osmia lignaria. The sequence goes on from NC_135035.1 coordinate 5,673,738, forward strand.
AAAATTGGTCTTATCACAATTCTACGGAATTACAAAGTGGACGTTTGCGAAAAGACAAGGATTCCTTACGAATTTGATCTAGCTGCATTTTTATTAACACCAAAAGAAGGGATATACTTGAAGTTCACAAGAGTACAAAGTTAATGTAACTTATTTGACATACATTAAATTGAAAATATTTTTCGTAAGTCATTACACATCATGGATGTAAAAAACAATATAGAATGAATTTTTGGAGGCTGTATAGAGCGGGAATAAAGAAATGGTTTCGGATCGTTAATAGTATCACCAATTTAGCTTTTATTATTTGATCTGTTCGACACCGCTGTCGTCAGGGAACTGATCTGCATATCGTGTCCGTACATTTGTACGAAAAACCTTGCGCGGGGACACAGGAGGCAAGATGTCAACAAACATGAATCAACATAGATACATATCATATATACATATATGTAATGCTGCGAACGCTATTTTGTCATTCTTGATTTGCATCTTATTTTAACCCCCAGAATCGTCTCCTAAAATTTGTCCCACCGGTTGAATACACTGTACATTTCATCTCTACATGCATATAAAAATAAAAAGCAACAAATGTAGTTTAAAATGTAATAGAACATAATGAAATAAACAAAATAATGTGAAATACATATATGAAATTAAAGACCTCTCAAGGTTTCGGCTTTAGATCTAAAGGTCTCTGGTAGTTGACAGACACGAAATTTGAAGGAACAGTGAAGAGAGTGTAAAGAGACCCAAATATAAAGCGATATCCTCATTAGCCTTAGTTTCCGAGATATTAATTAAAAAATTTCGGCATAATACATAAAATTCTGTCTACACAGATATAACTAATATAATCGTCTCCGCTTTAGTAGTCGTCGTCGTCAAATATTAACTAGCCGTTAACACTATAACGATATCGGCTCCCGAATTTGTAGGGTGCCCCATATAAATACCATTTAAAAAAATCAATTTTAACTATTTTGGCTGTACTTCCGAGAACTTGTTAAATCTGATTTGGACGAAACTTTGCAAATAGCTTCAGTTCATATAAAAACGAATTTCTTCTCGATCCATTTATCATTGAAGCTGGATACATCTAAATAAATTTTGACTTTTAAACCAAGTTTATCATCCAAGGAGACTTTCGAAATTTTAATTCGGTCCTGGCTAAAATATGTATTGACAATAAAGCTGAAAAAAGATCACGATGTGGATCAAAATGATAATTCGAAAGCACAGGATTCTTCTGTTAACCATAGAAAAACCAAACCAAGAAGAACCCACCAGTTAGAAAATATTACAATAAAAATATATTATTGTTTCTTATCGAAGGAATTTCCAGAAAATTATATATTTTCACCTGTGCTTTGAAGAATAGTCCCGAAGAGTTACAAAAAAAAAAGAGAGTATGAGACAAAACTGCAACCTATGACTCGATTATTTTAGGGTTAATCGACGGAATTTATATAAAATTGCAGTAGAAAAATAAATAATTTTAATATGAATGTACATTAAATATCGTCAATTTCCAAAAAATTTAATAATCATTTGTGATGTCGATTAATAAAATAATCTCAAGTTCAAGAAATGCTGTGTCACGCTTAGTAAGATGTTGCCTGCCGCTTTACTTGGCAGGTAGGGAAGACTCAATTGCGAAGTCATCAGTAAGTACCGTTTACAACGTATATAAGACCAAGGAGCTGATAGAATACTCTTAGTTTTGTTGAAACAGTGTTCTACAGCGCACCTTCTTCAATCAGTACAGATTACTCTCTTTAGATAGCATAGTTTTAATAATAAGTGTAATTAAACATATTAAATATCTATCGACAGTTTCTAACAAAATCCGTGGATTTATAAAATAAGTGGTAAAATAAGTGGTGAAAATATATGGAACATGTAATAGAAAATCAGTGTAATATACAATTGAGTAACATATTGGGTAAATACAATTCTTTAAAAATTTACTTTGTGCTTTATTTCACATTTTTTTAAATTATTTAAATATTTACAGTGAATAATCAAATTACTTATTAAAAATCTTATTATTAAAAATTATTTATTAAACCTCTATTATTTGAATTATTACGTTTGTTATGTTATTTTATGTTTGAATTATTATGTTACATAATTGTAATTGACAATTGTTAATTAGAAATGATCCACTACAATGCCAGGTTAAGGGGAGCTCAGGGGGCGGGGGGCTGCAGCTATCGATTCCACTTTCCAGATTAACCCCTTCTTAACCTTTCATTAGTATGTCAAAGAATATGTAACAAAGTTTTACCGTTGCCGTTCTTCTTTACCATTCAGTGTTATTTAATTTTACTTAAAATAAATTTCAATTTTTGAACCATGTTTATCAACCAATGGGGCCTTCTAAGATTTGATAGTCCTTGAACGCTTTATATTCAAATCATATCCTGATCTAATATAAAAATCTGCATGCTGCAAAATCATTGCAACTAATTGTACTTGATTATGAAATTCAACTGCTATATAAACTGGTTGCCGGCTTTAAGAGTGTTGTTTGTAGAAACATTAGATAAGTGAAGAACGCATACTAATGCATATCCTGCCAGGGACACACACGTATAGGCAACGTTTAATGCAATAGTACTGATAGTTTTTAGTGAATATCTCGTAAATTAAATAAGATCGAACAGGAATTACATGTAAAAAAGTTGTTCAAAATGTTGATCCCTATAACATACCTAAACATCATAAAAATCGATGAAGTAGATACACTTTTCAATGCCACTGAAATGTATTGCAAATAAAATTAGATAACAATTAGCCGTACAGAAAAATCCAGAAAGAAATAATATTGGACGAGAAACATAAAAAAGATACAGATTTTAATAGTTTAATAATTTAAACAATTTAAACGATAGGATTTGTTTTTGCAATAGCAATTGGATTAAAATTTTACGAATTACTGCGAATTACAAGTTTTGAAATATTTAGATCATCATCATAGAATGACGAAAATTCATTAAATTAGTATCGTAAAAAATCATCAAATCATTGTCATGAAAAAATCATTAAATCGTCGTTAACTAGAATCAACAAATCATCAAATCACTATTATCAAAAATTGTTAAGTCATTCTTGTAATAAAAGTCAGTGAATCATCGTTATGATAAGGAATCATGATATAATGATAATTCAACTCTTATCATAAATCTTCAGAAACTGCAAAATCAAGTGGATAAAATCAAAATGGCGAGCTACTTTGAAATTCTACTCTCTATCACAGTGATACTTATCGCATTCTACTATTATGCTGTATCAAACTTTAATTTTTGGAAGAAACGTGGCGTAATTGGGCCAACGCCGATACCATTCTTTGGAAACACTAAGGATTTAATGTTTGCTAAGACGTCACTACGTCATTATATACAAACCACGTACGATCAATATAAAAATGAACCAATGATCGGGATTTATTTAATGAGGAAACCAAGTCTTATATTGAATGATCCAGAACTTATCAAAGACGTTCTCATTAGAGATTTCTCAAAATTTGCAGATCGAGGAGCTCTTGTTCATGAGAAGGTATGTATAAATTGTAATTTCTAATGATTAATCAATTATTATAATACTAAAGTACAGCGAATGATCAAATTATTAGAGCTACCTGCATAATTGATTTTATTATTACTTTTCTACTATATTTCTGTATACTTGCATAAACTAAGTTCAATACCTTTACGTAATTTTAACGGACAATTATCTATTAATTACATATTATCTCGAGTAAAAGTCTTGATCTTGTAATTTTTATATTTATACAAATCCACCTATTTTTGCCCATATAATTACTCTGAAATGTTGTAGGACAGAGACAGGTATATTTTAAACAAACAATATTAAAAATACTTATTAAAATAGTTTCGTAATAGTGTTTTAAAATTTCTTTTAATTGATAGTGATAACTCTAAGTTAGAAGGTTAGTATAGAAGTAGCAATTATAACTAAATTAAATTATTATTGAAAATGTTAATCAGAAATATAATATGTAATTGTCGTTAAGTTTACTATGAAGTACTAGACACAATTATTTATACAGGGAGTCCTGCGACTCATGGTCAACCGATTAGGAGGTGATTCTACAGGCAAAAATAAGTCAAAAAAAAGAATAAAAATTTTTCCTCCGGGTTTCCGTTTTCGTGAAAATCGAAGTCGAAAATTTACTCGGTGCGTGTGCACTCGGTACATGTCGACTTCGTGCATCTCGCTGTACACTTTTGTTTTGGATCTTATTTGTATCTAGAAACATAGCAATGACCTCGGTTGACAGTTTGTTTATCTTACTGTCTTATCATCGGTATGATTATTCAGTATCTAACAGTTTCTCAATATAGCAGCTTATTTGAGTAGTGAGTATACGGATATGATTCTTGCACTCGGAGCATGCTAGGATAAATCGAATGCCATTTCGCGTTTGCATCAAATGTGCTATCCGAATCGTCGTCGCCACGATAGACGACTTATTCAAAGGGTAGAACAATCTCTCCATGACCGTGGCAGTTTTTCTTGCTCCAGAATTTGGTGTCAAATTCGGGCAATTCAGGACTCGGTAGAAGATGGACTCGGTGTTTTGCAAACTGTTCGTAATGAACCTCGTTTTATTGTTAATATTAGAAAACTTTCATCACTGTACGGTGTTAGTCGGTCAACTGTAGAGCGTATTTTACACAATAACATGCGTCCATACTTTTTTTTTTTGTTTCTTGGAAGAGAAAATACAGTTACGTACGCGCAAGTCACCCCTTTCGCGCTATTCGGCTAGAGGGATGACCCGGGCAAGTATGGGACTCATACCACCCAAGCCAAAAAGAACATGCGTCCATACTAAGTACATTCTTAGAATGCAAGGTCTAATGCCAAGAGATTTTACATTACGAAAAACATTTTACCATTGAATGCTACAATAAATTTCACAAATATTTTTTAATCAATTATAATTGCAAAAGAATACATTTATTAAAAAAAAAAAAGGAAAAAGTGAAATATTGTAACATGTTGAATAAATCTGTCCAACGGGATTTGAACTCGCGACAAAAACATCCACCTACCGGGACCCAACTTCCGACCATAAGCAGGATAATAACTTTAACATTAAATATCACATAAACTAATAATCGTCTACGCCCAAAAACCAGGTATCATTAGCTTCAGTTTTTCAAGCTCTATCATTGTACAAAGGCTCATCAAAAAGTTATCGTCATACTTGGGGCCCTCTCCTTGTAAAATTACATTTACCCCTTTCATACAAAAAAATACAAAACACAAATCTGCAACTGCAAATGAGTATTTTAAATAGCATTTCAATACACATAAAAACATAATTATTTCAAATTATCCAACCTAATATATTCAAGAAAATAATTTCTAAAATTAATTTGATTCTTTGTTTCAAATACTCTGTCATTCAGAGCTGTAGAACGGGTTAAATGTACCATAATGAATTTAATATAATACAATTTTTTTCATTGAATGTTTACAGACAGAGCCTCTCTCAACACATCTCTTCAACTTAGAAGCAGAAAGATGGCGACCATTAAGAGCGAGGCTCTCTCCCATATTTACATCTGGGAAACTGAAAGAAATGTTCTATCTCATAGTCGAATGTTCGCAGCATTTGGAAAAATATTTGGCTAAAGAGGTTGAAAAAGGAAAGCCTTTGGAATGTCGAGAATTAACAGCAAGATTCATGACTGACGTGATTGGTAGTTGTGCTTTCGGAATTGAAATGAATGCACTAGCAGACGAGAGAAGCGAATTCCGTCAAAAGGGTAGAGATGTCTTCGATGCATCGTCTTTCGAAAACATCTTTCGAAATAAAATGAAAGCATTCTTCCCTAAGCTGTACGATTTGCTTGGTGATATAATACCCGAAAGAAGATTCTCCTCATTTTTCACCAAAGCTGTTACAGACACTATAAAATACAGGCAAGAGAATGACATCGTAAGACCAGATTTCATCAACATGCTTATGGAACTTAAAGCGCATCCAGAGAAACTGAACAATATCGGTAAGTATGAAATAATATAAAAATTTTGATTATTAATTATATGAAATTATAAGCGTCCAGCGAAAGCTGTCTGTGTGGACTAAGGAAGCATATACAGGGTGTTCGACAACAGGTGGGTAATATTTTATGGGGTGATTCTAGGGATCAAAATAAGACGAAAATCAAGAATAACGAAATAGCGTTCACGACTTTGTTTTCCAGTTATTAACGTTTAAAAATTCGAGTAAAAAGCGCCAGAAACCTGCAATCTTTACTCGAATTTTTAAACGTTAATAACTGGAAAACAAAGCCGTAAACGCTATTTCGCTATTCTTGATTTTCGTCTTATTTTGATCCCTAGACACATCCCTTAAAATATTGCCCACCTGTTGTCGAACACCCTGTATGTTCGAAAATAATTTTCTTGTATTATTTAATTTAACGTATAGGAATAATAATTATAACTTATTTGTGCCTTGCGTATTCAATCAACATAGTTCACATTAGCAAAAAAGATATTCCGTCCCCAACGATCGTAACCGCTAGGTCACGTAACGGCACGTCCACACGGCTTGCTTCCGCGAGGAGTATTCAGCACTTTGTCAGTTAACTGACTAATAGCAGATAGCTGATTTTAACTTCTGAACAGTGCAGTCTGAGTAAATCGAGACCCAAACCGTGCGTCATGGATACATCTATTATTAATAACCTTTTTGTAGAATTGACGGACTCTTTACTGACTGCACAAGCATTCGTGTTCTTCCTCGCGGGTTTCGAAACCTCATCGACGACGATTAGCAATGCTCTTTATGAATTAGCCGTAAATCAAGAGATACAAAATAAACTACGAGGAGAAATAATGGAGTACTGCTCTAAAGACAAAGGAGAGTTGAAATACGAGACTGTAAAAGAAATGGAATATTTAGATAAAGTATTCAAAGGTAGGTATGAAAGTTTTGTAAAATATAAAAAATAGCAGTTTGTAACACTTTTTGAACTACGTATATTCAGTTATGGTATAAATCAGGGATGCTCAAACAAGTTTAATACGGCTTTATTGCGGGCATCGTTGTCGCCAATCGGCGATCGATAGTGGCGATTGGTAATCTACTGTCGAGAGATGGAAAGTATATTAGGGAAAGGAATGCGGGTACGTTTGGTTGGAGTCGGTACATCACGCCTCACGCACATGCATTCTAGATTATCGCCCGCTATTGGCCGATGCGATCACACACTAATCACGTCGCATGACAAAGAAGAAAAATGAGACTTTGCGACAAAGCGAGGTGGTACGAAGTCAGGGTTGCGGCGAACTTTAAACGCGAGGATCAAACTTGGGGACAGGGCGGAACGTGCGAAGGGCTCCCTTTGCCCCTATTTCGTTCCGCTAATGTAGTTTCCATCTCTCCACAGTACTTATGTACTGGCACAGTAGTCACTGGCATCCCCTCGCCCTAAATTCTAGGCGCTAGAATGATCGCACGTGCCATCTCGTCACGAGCGGAAGTACCTCGAGCCCGTAACAGTGCACGCGTGCAAATAGTACTTATGCGGGCGCCCGTGCCCGAATTACTACTCGATGAGCATCCCTGATATTAATGCTTAAATAAACTTTGTCAAATATAAAAATGATATAATTTATCCGTGTAGAAACGTTAAGAATGTACCCACCTGGATCATTACTATTTCGAAATGCAATATCAAACTACACTTTTGATGGCACTAAGGTTTCAATACCAAAGGGTACAACAGTCTGGATCCCAGTGTTTTCCTTGCAACGAAATTCTGATATTTATCCAAATCCTGATTCTTTCGATCCGGAAAGGTTCAATGAAGACGCTGTTGCAGCTCGACATCCTATGCACTATTTACCATTCGGTGATGGACCAAGAAATTGCATTGGTAAGTTGAAAAAATTTGTTATTACTATTAGAAACTATAGAATTGTACAACCTTTGTTCCATAGTCATCCACTTTAAATATAAATAGAAATGAAATTTTTTAGCTATTCAAATAATTAATTATATAGGGTTCGTCAAAAGTCCCGGAACGGTGAAATATCTTAGAAACGAATTATTTTTTTTTAATGGATCAGACAAAAGTTTTAGTTTTAAAATTTCTATCACATGGTTTTATCCGTTTGATCTTGAGAGAACGGGTCAAGATCACGTCAAGGTCAACATGATTTTTTTAAATGAAACACCCCATTTTTGGTCATATAATGTTAAAGGCGACTGCGAGACTTTTTCAAAACCCTTTTGCGACCTTTTCTTTATGAAAGTTGTCTAAGTTATGAGCTATCAAAGATATAGTCTCGCTAGCGTTAGCATTATTAAGGGTGATCCAATGGAAGGTTGCATGATCGTACTTTCATCTCTTTTCGTGTGAGGAAGGGGGTTGAGGGTGTGCAGTGTGTTGTTGATATGTGCATATGGGTTTAATGTGAGTTCTTTCACCTCTCACCTTAATTACTTATTTATTAGCCAACCCGTACCACAGAGTGAAAATCTTAAATACAATCTTAGATAAAAATAACATGTTATTTACAGGTGCACGTTTCGCAATTTATCAAACCAAAGTTGGCCTTATTGCAATTCTACGGAATTACAAAGTAGACGTTTGCGAAAAGACAAGCATTCCTTACGAATTTGATCCAGCTGCGTTTTTATTAGCACCAAAAGAAGGGATATACTTGAAGTTCACAAAAATACAAAGTTAATGTAACTTATTTGACATACATTAAATTGAAAATATTTTTTGTAAGTCATTACACATTATGGATGTAAAAAACAATATAGAAGGAATGTATATTTGTTGCTCAGATTTTTTGCGCGGGGACACGGAAGGCAAGATGTCAACAAACATGAATCAAACATAGATACATATCATATATACATATACACGTACAGCCGCTAATGGCTGTCCATAGCCTACAGTATTCGAATATCGTATGCCTACAGAATGTATATTTGTTGCTTAATGTTAAGATATCTTTTGTATACGAGATGGTTAATTTAACCTATATGACGGAGAGGATACTAAATAAATTTTTTAAAGTTTTTCCTTCAGTATTTTTTTGTATTAACGCGGATGTCTTTAGCAGACAAAAAAACGGGTAATTTGCGTAAATCGAGAGAAGAGCGTATAGTTTATTTAAACATTTTAAATAAAAATTAGATTTGTTTAAAAATGGATTTGAAGAATAATTTGTTGAACAATTTCCTTACAGTGACATTCAAAAATATCAATGTTACTCAAGCATGACAGAAAATAAAATTCGATCCTCTGAGGGAAAGATAGGAAATCAAAATTTCGTAAAATGTTGATATTTTGCGATTGTTCTTTCGTTCTGCGCGAATTCGACTGCACAATGAGTAATGAGGTGTAGTCTTTGGTATCGAAGCAATCTACTATTACCATCAACGTGCATTAGACTGTTGCAGTATGTATTTCACATTTTTATACTAAAGTAGAGCAGATGGTTTTCGTTATCAAGGCACAAATTTAAAACCACTTGAAAACAAAGGGATATCTAGTCTTGTTGGATCTGTAATCAATGCACTGGTGAAACTCCGAAGTTTCGAACCGCATATACGGAAAGCAAACTATCGTATACACTGTAATCCAACTGTATTCGAAGATTTGTATAATTAAAATATTTAAAATTAAATGGAAGAGAGTTTTATCGATTACGGCTGCCAATTTTTTTTTTAATTCGAGAAAAAAAAACTAACAGCACGCGGAGTTCCCAAGCGGTCACCCATCCAAGTACTATCCGCGCCGAACTTAGCTTGACTTCGGTGATCGGACGAGAACCGGTAGTAGTCCTAAGTCGTATGGCCGTTAGTTGAATATAGGGATTTTATTAGAGCAGAAAATGGTTCAGGTGATGCGAGCGTGACGGCCGAACTCCGAATTCCGTGTCGGTAAAACAGTCAACGCTTCATCGTAAATTAGGCCGAACCAGTTATCGTATTCAACTAACGGCATGCTATGCTACGTCATTTTTCGCATACACCTAAATGACACATGTATGCTACGATAGCTATATTATGAACGTTACACACAAAGTATAAAATACGATACTGCTCACATAATCTAGAAAATGTATGAATGACCTAACACCTTCAGCCGAATGTGATATATACATTTTTTGTAATATAACATAATCTAGGGAAGAATATTCCTACAAATCGAGTGCCTGAAGATAGTTTTTGGCTGCAGTTCCATGTTTCACCGCCCGTAGAAGCAAAATTAGGATACATCCCCTGACAGATCTCGACGGGTCCTATCAAATGAGCCTAGTCCCAGGTTGCGCAAACGAATAATGAAATAGTTATAACCGGTTGAATTTTTGTATTTTTTACTTAAAAAGAAGTTTAAAATTCCTATTTATAATAGCGGTTGAATGGCATATAGGTTAAGGCACTCGCTTTTCGACAGCGAGACCGGGAGTATGAACCCCAAGGAGCACAAAAAAACAAATTTTTTTCCTAAGTTCAATCCCATTCCCTTTCTCGATTTAATTAGGTTAGGTTAAGTTAAATTAATTTTTTCCATTTGCGCAACCTGAGACTAGGCTCGTTTGACAGCACTCGTCGAGACCTTTCGAAATATATATAAACTGTCCTATTTTGGGGGGGGGTGAAGAATCGGGCGCCTAAAACTGGCAACCCGCCCAGCACCGACGACTGAACGTCAGGTCAGCAGGGGTCTGTACAGTCATAACCAAGAATCGAAGCCGAATGCCGCAGTACCGAGAAACAGAATAGCACGAGGTAAGTTTCTACTATTCAACGATTCTTGATTATGACTGTACCTTCCCCTGCTGATCTGACGTTCAGTCGTCGGTGCTGAGCGGATTGCAGGTTTCAGGCGTTTTTTATTCGAATTTTTAAACGTTAATTACTGGAAAACAAAGCTGCAAACGCTATTTCATTATTCTTGATTTTCGTCTTATTTTGATTCCTAGAATCGCCCCTTAAAATTTTGCCCACCTGTTGTCGAACACCCTGTATGTAGGAGGGGAGCCCCCCTGAAACCACCATCTTGGGCAGACGTGCCCACGTAAACCTTCAATGTAATGTAATGTAATGTAATTTCAGAGCTTACCACGTGATATAATGTTCCTTTTTGTTCCAATTAGATATAAAATGCTGACTATTAAATGCTGAATATTAAATCCTTTTTTTTAATCTTGGAAGAAGTGTTATAACGCACACCGTACTTATTAAAACTAATATGAGCTTGTCGACTATAATAATTATTATATATATCAGTTATTATAGTCAGCGGCATGTCATATTACAATATTGCAGCACAGAAGAGCAGAGTAATACTTGTTTTTCTAATATTCAATCACTGTTGGCTATGACTGTACACACCCCTACTGACACGACGTTCAATCGTGGATGCTGTGCGGATTGCCGGTTTTAGGCGCTTTCGACGCGAATCTTTGGTAATAATTATGCAATAATGCTGCGAACGTTATTTTGTCATTCTTGATTTTCGTCTTATTTTAACCCCCAGAATCGTCTCCTAAAATTTGTCCCACCTGTCGAATTTATTGTATATTTCATCTCTACATGTATTTAAAAATAAAAAGCAGCGATAAAAGCAGCGATTAAATTGTATTGTTAAAATACAATAGAACATAATGAAATAAATATGATAAAGGGAAATATGTGAAATTAAAGAGCTTTCAAGGTTTCGGCTTTAGATCTGAATGTCTCTGATGGTTGATAGACACGAAATTTGAAGAAACAGAGGAGAGAGCATAAAAAGACCCAAATATAAAGCGATATCCTCATTAGCCTTAGGTTCCGAGATAATAATTAAAAATTTTCAGCATAATACATAAAATTCTATTTACACAGACATAACTAATATAATCGTCTCCGCTTTAGTAGCCGTCGTCGTCAAATGTTAACCAGCCGTTAACACGATAACGATATCGGTTTCCGCATCTATTGGGTGCCCCATATAAATTCTATTTTAAAAAATCCGTTATAACTATTTTGTACTTCCGAGAACTTGTTAAATCTGATTTGGATGAAACTTTGCTTATAGCTTCATTTCATATAAAAATAGATTTGAATTTCTTCTAGATTTATTTATCATTGAAGCTGTGGTTATATCTGGATAACCATATCGCTATTCAACAATGATAATGGCACAATTCAAAGAATTTCAATTTTGCTTTAATTCTATACAAGATCTACATTATATTCCTATTTTCATCATATAAAATGGCATATTCATAATTCCATCAATATTTTATAATAATAATTAATAAGGCCTGCTTATAATATTCTCAAGAACGTAAATTTTAAACAATCTCTTCTCTGACGTTTGTATTTTTTGAGTTGTATCACGATCATGTCAACCGGAGATATGACTATTTATCTACTCGATAGTCACGAATAATTCCACAAATATGTTTTAGAAAATACCGAAACGATTCGCAATTATCCAACAATCATTTAACACTCTGAACCAGTATGTAAAAGCACTTTTATTTATCAATGTGAAATTAACAGTGTGCTGAAGTAAGATCTATATAATTGTATTATCAGATAACAAAATGAGATCAAATTGCGACATTTCGAACTAACAATCAGACAGTATAAATAGATTCTGCAAATAATGAAATGAAATGATAAATAAAGCAAGGGCTGCAGAAGAAATGAGTACGCGAGTACATACATGTATTGGAGGTAAATATGAAAAACAGAGTTTGATACTCATTTTACAACAAATTCAGATAAAATCAAAAGGGGTGAGCAACCACAGTTCAGTTATAGAAAAGGACAACTCAGTTGCGACGTCATCAGCGAGTACCGTTTACAAAGTATATAAGACCAAAGAGCTGATAGTGTACTCTTAGTTTTGTTGAAACAGTATTTTACAGCGGGCCTTCTTCAATCAGTACAGATTACTGTCTTTAGATAGCATAGAATTAATAATAAGTGTAATTAAACATATTAAATATCCATTAACAATTTTTAAAAATATCCGTGGATTTATAAAATAGCTTCTATTTTTTTAATTGAATTTAATAAGTGGTGAAAGTGTATGTAATGTGTAATAGAAAGTCAGTGTAATATACATTGAGTAGCATATTGGGTAAATACAATTTTAAAAAAATTTACTTTGTACTTTACTTCACATTTTTTAAAATTATTTAAACATTTACAGTGAATAATCAAATTACTTATTAGAAATCTTATTAAAAATTATTTATTAAACCTCTTTTATTTGAATTATTACGTTTCTATTATATTTTTTATACATACTTACATTAGTTAAGTTTAATTATGTTTCATAATTGTAATGGGCAATAGTTAATTAGAAATTATCCACTACAACGCCAGGTGAAGGGGAGCTCGAGGAGGGGGGGCTGCAGCTATCGATTCCACTTTCTAGGGTACCCCCTTCTAAACCTTTCATTAGTATGTCAAAAAATATGTAACAAATTTGTTTTACCGTTGCCATTTTTCTTTGCGATTCAGTGTTATTTAATTTTACTTAAAATAAATTTTAATTTTTGAACCAAGTTTATCAACCAATGGGGCCCTCTAAGATTTGATAGTCCCTGAATGCTTTATATTATCATCGTGTCCTCATCCAGTACAAAAGTCTGCATGCTGCAAAATCATTAAAATTAATTGTACTTGATTTTGAAATTCAATTGCTATATAAACTGGTTCTCGGCTTTTATGCTGTTTGTAGAAACATTAGATAAGCGACAATTGCATACCAATGCATACGCTGCCAGGAGCACACACGTATAGGCAAAATTTAATGGAAAAGTAACGATAGGTTTTACGTTAGTGAATATCTCATAAATTAAATAAGAACGAGCGGGAATTATATGTAAAAAAGTTATTCAAAATGTTGATCCCTATAACATATCTAAAAATCATAAAAATTGGTGAAGTGGACACACTTTTCAATGCCAGTGAAATGTATTGCAAATAAAATTAGATAACATTTAATCGTATAGAAAAATCCAGAAAGAAATAATATTGGAGAAGAAACATAGAAAAGATACAGATTTTAATACTTTAATAATTTGAACTATTTCAAACAATAGGATTTCTTTTTGCAATAGGAAATGGATTAAAAATCTACAAAACTGCGTATTACAAATTTTAAAATATTTAGATCATGAACTCTTGTCATAAATCTTCAGAAACTGCAAAATTCAGTGGATAAAATCAAAATGGCGAGCTACTTTGAAATTCTACTCTCTATCGCAGTGATACTTATCGCATTCTACTATTATGCTATATCAAACTTTGATTTTTGGAAGAAACGTGGCGTAGTTGGACCAACGCCGATACCATTCTTTGGAAACACTATGCATTTAATATTTACTAACATATCATTACGTCATTATATACATACCACGTACGATCAATATAAAAATGAACCAATGATCGGATTTTATTTAGTGAAGAAACCAAGTCTTATATTGAATGATCCAGAGCTTATCAAACACGTTCTCATTAGAGATTTCTCCAAATTTGCAGATCGAGGAGCTCTTGTTTATGAGAAGGTATGTATAAATTGTAATTAATAATGATGAATCCATTATTATAATACTAAAGTACAGCGAGTAATCAAATTATTAGAGCTACCTGCATAATTGATTTTATTATTACTTTTCTACTATTTTTCTGTATACTTGCATAAGCTAAGTTCAATACCTTTACGTAATTTTAACGGACAATTATCTATTAATTGCAAATTATCTCGTGTAAAAGTCTTGATCTTGTAATTTTTGTTTTTATACAAAATCACCTATTTTTGCCCATATAATTACTCTGAAATGTCGTAAGACAGAAACAGGTATATTTTAAACAAACAATATTAAAAATAATTATTAAATTAGTTTTAATTATTAAAATATGATAGTGTTTTAAAGTCTCTTTTAACCCTTTAACGGCCGAATTTTTTCTGGGGGGTTGAAAAAGTCCGTACATGGAAAATCTGAATTCATGAGTATCCAATATGAGAAAAAAAGCTGTTCCAGATTTTTATACCCCCAGAAACTTCCCCCAAATGATAAAACCACCGCAATTGTTTGAAAACATTTGAATTTCATTTCCCATCGTTTAATTTTGCTCGTAATGGAGACATAATCATTCCAGATCACGTAGTGGGATTCTGAAGAACTTACGGATCAATTAACCCTTATAAATTACCCCTCAATTGAGAACAACCCACCTCCAATGTATAAAATGTTATAATCACATTTTTTGTATTGTATCCTGATCTGAATCGAAGTATAAGTGTTTTGAAAAACGTTTCGTGGGACACGTGAATATATTCTGAGGAACTTTTGGATCAATACAATCCTTATGAATTATCCTTCAGTTGAGAAAAATTCACCCACAATCCATAAATTTGACACTGAAACAATTGACGTTCAAAAGCACCCCGATTCCTGAGAGGCAAGGGGACTAACGTTCAAAGATCACCTCTATGGGATGAGAACCCTATCACGTCCACGTCGTTCATTCTGGATAGCGCATCGACGTTTCATTACTGTTAGGGGTAGTTTTTGATCCGGACGTTTTTGCTATAATTTTTTATGTGGTTTTCAAACATACATGTGAAATCTCAACTTTAAAAAAAAAATTTTCTGAAAGTTATGCTTATTTCCTATTTTTGTGCAATTTTCGTACCTTTTGGCAGGGTGTAAAACGGAAGGGGTACAACCCTTGCATTTGCCAAATTTTTTATTATCAGATGTATCCTTCATTTTCAAAATGAGCCCTCAAGAACCTCGATATCTTCATTTTTATGCAAGTTATGATTTTTCAATTAGGTGGGTCGCATGTGTCCCACCGACCGTTAAAGGGTTAATTGATAGTGATACCTCTAAGTTAAAAGATTAGTATTGAAGTAGCAATGATAACTAAATTAAATTATTATTGAAAATGTTAATCAGAAATATATTAAGTAATTGGCATTGACATTAATAGTTAATTATGTATGCTCTAGTTATATTGCCACGTGAACAATTTGATATGGATTTTAACGCATACTAGTGCTATCCTTCCACCATCATAGTCTATGAAAACGATACATTTTTATCAGTCCTCCCCCCTTGAAATGAGAGCTCGAGAGTGGATGAATTTGCTGCTCCTGCAGGCCCATTGGCGGCAATATAGCAAGAGCTTATTGTATTTCTAAATTTACATTTATCCCTTTCATACAAAAAAATACAAAACAAATTTTCAGCTGCAAATGAATATTTTAAATAGCGTATCAACACACATAAAAACACATCATTATTTCAAATTATCCACCCTAATATATTCAAGAAAATAATTTCTAAAACTAATTTTACTTTTTGTTTCAAATACTTTGTCATTAAGAGCTGTAGAAGGGTTAAGTGTACCAGTATAACTTTAACATAATGGAATTTTTTTCATTGAATATTTACAGACAGAGCCACTCTCACCACATCTCTTCAACTTAGAAGCAGAAAGATGGCGACCATTGAGAGCGAGGCTTTCCCCCATATTTACACCTGGGAAACTGAAGGAAATGTTTTATCTCATAATCGAATGTTCGCAACATTTGGAAAAATATTTGGCGAAAGAGGTTGAAAAAGGAGAGCCTCTAGAATGTCGAGAATTAACAGCAAGATTCACGATTGACGTGATTGGTAGTTGTGCATTTGGAATTGAAATGAATGCACTAGCAGACGGGAGAAGCGAATTCCATCAAAAGGGTAGAGACGTCTTCGATGCAACTTTCGAAAACGTCTTTCGATTCAAAATGCGACAATTCTTCCCTAAGCTGTACGATTTGCTTGGTTATATAATACCCGACAGAAGACTCGCCTCATTCTTCACGAAAGTTGTTACGGACACCATAAAATACAGGCAAGAGAATGATATCGTTAGACCAGATTTCATCAACATGCTTATGGAACTTAAGGCCCATCCAGAGAAACTGAACAATATCGGTAATTATGTAACAACATAAAAATTTTGACTATTAATTATATGAAATTCAATTTCGTTGATTAATTAACATCAATCAGTTATGGCTAACTGACGACTCGCCAACCATATCCCAGTTGAGCCAGGCCTGAGCGCTTTCTTCCTCGCTACGATCACGCAACAATCTATTATCAATAACGTTTTGTAGAATTAACTGACTCTTTACTGACTGCACAAGCTTTTGTGTTCTTCTCGGCGGGTTTCGAAACCTCATCGACGACGATTAGCAATACTCTTTATGAATTAGCCGTAAATCAAGAGATACAAAATAAACTACGAGAAGAAATAATGGAGTACTGCTCTAAAGACAAAGGAGAGTTGAAATACGAGACTGTAAAAGAAATGGAATATTTAGATAAAGTATTCAAAGGTAGGTATGAAAGTTTTACAACATTAATCAGGGACGATCAAACGAGTTAAATACGCGGACGCTTGAATGCCAAACGGCTTTATTACGGGCATCGTTGTTTCCACTCGGCGATCGGTAGAGGCGATTGGCAGTATGCATATGTAACGCTGAAGCAGTCCCTCCACTCCCAAACCATTGACGCCTAAGACGAAAACGTACTCTGCGCTCGTGATGAGATGGCACTTGGATGATATGCTGGTTTAATTGCTTAATTGCGTAGAACCCACCCTTCTCTAATCCAACTGCGGGAAATATGACTCACACAATTTTGCAATTTGTCGAAGCGGTCGTACCTACTAATTAGGCTCGTGTAACTCTAGGGGCGCAGTCGGCGTGTGCGTACTACCCATCTTATCGCGGTGCCGTCTTGCGAGACATCGTGTAATCGTAGGACAGTGCTGAAAATCAGTTGAGCTGAGCGGAGCATTTGAAGGCATCCCCTTGCCCTAGATTTTAGGCGCTAGAATGATCGCGCGTGCCGTCTCGTCGCGAGCGGAAGCACCTGGAGCCCGTAATGCCGGCAGTACACGCTCGCCGAGGTGACCCGAGACCAGGCGAGCACGAGAATGTACTTGATGGTCTCGCCTCGCCTCGTGCTCGGAGCGCTCGGCCTAGACGCGAGCTTTCAGGACGAGTCAAAGGAAGCGAAGCCGACACGAGGTTACCTCGCGAGAGTGTATACGATGCTCTCGGATCTCGGGTCTCGGGACGTCTCGCCTCGGGAGATCTCGCGTTCGAATCGCCTCGGCGAGCGTGTACTGCCGGCATAACAGTGCATGCGTGCAAGTACGGACTTACCTATGCGGGCGGCCGTGCCCGGATTACTACTTCCTAAGCATTCCTGATATTATTGCTTAATTAAACCTCATCAAATATTAAAAGTTATATAATTTATCCGTGTAGAAACGTTAAGAATGTACCCAGCTGTATCATTACTAATTCGGAATGCAATATCAAACTACACTTTTGATGGCATTAAGGTTTCAATACCAAAGGGTATAAAAATCTGGATCCCAGTGTTTGCCTTGCATCGAAATTCTGATATTTATCCAAACCCTGATTCTTTCGATCCGGAAAGGTTCAATGAGGACGCTGTCGCAACTCGACACTCTATGCACTATTTACCATTCGGCGATGGACCAAGAAATTGCGTTGGTAAGTTGAAAAAAATTGTTGTTAGGTACTTTTAGAAACTATAGAATCGTAGAACCTTTTTTTGACTCCACTTTAAAGAAAAAAGTAAATGAACTTTTTTATTTTTTATTTTTGAGATATTTGACCCTTCCGGGACTTTCGATGGACTATCAGAAGATATAAATAGTTATAATTTACAACATATTAAACATTTTTAAATAATTAATTACATTGTTACTTCTTTTGATAAAAAGCTAATTTTCAATATAAGCATATCGTCATTTTTATAAAAAATACATAGAAAATAAATTGTTGAATATTTATTTGCTCAATAAATACAACAGAGTATATATTTATTAATGTACAGTAAAAGCTGGATATATGCAACAAACATTGGGACCCAGGCGTTGCATATATCCAGTCGAGGTGTCGAATCTCGGGTTACACGCGACGAGAAGCCAAACGTGACCGTAGAAAAGGACAGACAGTGGCAGAAAGAGAGAGGTCCGATGATCAAAGGAAAGAGCCGAAACGTATCGGTGTGACTAATACTAATTGAATCAAAAAACTTTTTTATTTTTGACTTTTTTTTAATGAAACTTGTACTAGCGCATTGGTGAGATTTTTGTGATTAAAGTGGTGCCAAACACGATATACTTTGAATTATAATTACTTGCTAAAATTGATGTTAAAAGTTGACGAAAAACAAAGGACGATTGGAAATGAAAACCGGTTGCGGTGTCGGCTCGAGTTTCAAACGTTGCATATATCCAGTGGAGGTGTCGATTCTGGGCATTTAAACGTTGCATATATCCAGCCGAAGTGTCGATTCTGGGCATTTAATGTTGCATATATTCAGCCGGGGTGTCGATTCTGGGCATTTAAACGTTGCATATATCCAGTCTTGGTATCGATTCTGTGTCCGTACAAATCGTTTGTACCGTGCCGCGATACCTATTCTATGTTCGTACACAACATGCGACGTGTTGCATGTTGCATGTTGCGTGTTTGATGTATCTTTGGTGTACGGCCTGCCTTATATATATGTACAGTTTTATTATTATTTTAATAAATAAATATAATTCAAATCATATCGTGTTTGGTACCATTTTAATCAGAAAAATCTCACAAATGCGTTAGTAAAAGTTTCATTAAGAAAAAGTTAAAAATAAAAATGTTTTATCGTTCAATTAGGATTAGTCACACCGATATTACGGTCGGATCATATTACACAGTTTCCTCGCCGAGCGGCTCTGTTCGGCTTAGGGGGATCCCCCCAAGTGGAGGGGATAGCGATGTTGCATATATCCAGCTTTTACTGTATAAGTTGAACAAAACGAAATGCTGTTCTCAGCTTGAAGGATTACAGAGGACTAACTGAAACTAAAAAATGCGCATGAGACACTGAGAGAGTGCAATAAAAAAGTGTTCTCCTCAGGTAATGCTGACCTTTGCACCAGTGAATGCAAATTTTCCGACCATTAGAAAAAAATTCTCAACATAAATAAACAACAAGCTTTCAACGTTTAAAACTAAAGTTCCCTTTTATATCTGTCATAATTGGATAAAAGAGTTATTGGATAAACAGTCAAGGTAACTTGAATGAAGTTATCAAGCTAACATCATAAATAAATGTTTGTATAACTTCGTTCAACACTTTAATCGTCATGAAAATATGTTTTTAAGGAACAATTTTATTTTTAATAAACTCAATACATAACTTTTAGTTATTTATCCAGTTCTATTAACTCTTCTCTAAAAGTGTTGATAATTAAGTTACATTATGCTGTATGAAATGGGTAATAGGTTTCAGAACAAAGAGTACGTTATCCAAGTAAAAGTGATGTATCCATAGTGATGTTATAAACTGCATATTCCGGTAAGAGGAAGAGATAATAGCCAAGAGTGAGAAAACAGTATGCAGGGACGCTCAACAAGTAGTAGACACGAGTGCCCGCCAACGTCCTCCCTGCAACGCCATCTCGGGCAAGAAGGATCAGTTACATTTCCGATAGGAAAAAAACGCTCTTCTCTTGATTCAAAAGTTCACAGTGATCTCCTCCGAAGAGTACCAAGTTTGATCACGATCGGATGAGTTTAGATTTCCCATGAAATCGAATTTTGACTAACGATAAGTCCAAAACCCAACTTTCGAACCTCATATCTCGGATTCCAAAAGCGTGCACCGAATAATATTCAAGGTGGTTACTGTGGAGGTCAAGGTCTATCATCGTACCTTTATCTGATTTTTTCGGGAAAAAATCAAGAGAAGAGCGAAAAGTAAGTCCCAAGAAAACCTTCCAATCAATCAATCAAGTCGCCAACACCTCTATTTGCACGCGTGCACTGCTACGAGTGCGAGGTACTGTCCACCACTGACAAGAAGTCTCAAGAGGGGATACTACGCACACATCGACTGACCCGCAGGTTTTACGAGTCTAGTTGGTAGATGTGATCACGACCGAAAGTATTTGTGAGCTGAGATGGGGCGCGACCAATGGAACTTTTAGTGGTCGTTGGACAGTACGTCTTCGGCTCGAGCGAGTCATTGGAAGTGGTAGAATACTTTGCACTTCCAAAATTTCTCGAGGTCACGCAGCTGAATGCCTTTCACTTCTTAATCCATTTATAACTCTCATGTACCAACATCAAAATACCGCGTATAGGACAAGGAACGCGCAGGATTTTCGTATAAACTAAATCTGAAGGTATCACGTGATGTTATCTGCTCTTCATAACACATGCTCGTAGGCCTATTGTCGCGATGATGTCCAATATCACCAATCGGTAATCGTAGTAGTAGAGACAGCGATGCCCGTAACAAGTCCGAGTACACTGATCGTGAGTTGCATTGAACTTGTCGCAGTGAAGTTGGCTACAAATTCACTAACGCATTCACGCCGCGTCGGTGAGTGAATGCGTGGCCAACTTCACTAACGCATCTACGCTGCGTTGGTGAGACGATGGGCGAGATCGACTCACCGACGCGGCGTGAATGTGTTAGTGAATTTGTAGCCAACTTCATTGCGACAAGTTCAATGCAACTCAGTGTACACTCTGGTACCCGTACGGGCAACCTACCTGGGCACTTTATATTGCCTTCTCACTCTTGTGCTACCGTTACTCCGTCTTATGGGTCATTTATTCCGAAGTCTACAGGGTTATTCTGTCACTATGCGACACATAAGAAGTGCAGCCTAACGCCTTAGGCTTATTTTCTTTTCAAATATATACACCCACATAGTCATTTCGGCTATTGAGGGCAACATACGGTCTACGGCTGCACGGATATGTACACGTGAAAGGAAAACGGACCTAAGATTCTCGAAGGCACTTCCTTTTTGTCGCACAGCGAGAGAATCACCTTGTATATGCACATGTCTATGTATATCACAAAATTTTAAAGGTAGTAATTATGTTGTAATTTGAACAATACATTGAAATATCAATTATCACTATAACATGTTATTTACAGGTGCACGTTTTGCAATTTATCAAACCAAAGTTGCCCTTATCGCAATTCTACGGAATTTCAAAGTGGACGTTTGCGAAAAGACAAGGATTCCTTACGAATTTGATCCAGCTGCGTTTTTATTAGCACCAAAAGAAGGGATATACTTGAAATTTACAAAAATACAAACTTAATGTAACTTATTCGACATATAATAAATTGAAAATATTTCTTGTAAGTCATTACAGATATGCATGTAAAAAACAATTGTATATTCACTAGGTATAATCCGCTCGTCCCTCGCATATCTAGGGCCCGTGTCCGAATAAAGAACAGTGAATGAAAAAGAAAGAAGCCGCCAATGCGGAACCTAATCTCTTGTCGCTTGTCATAATGTAAAAAAGGAAATTCTAAGGATTCTAAACAACAAATAAAAATGTTTGATGTGGAATAAGTAATAAACGTTTGAATTGGAAGCTACATTAATGATGAAAAATTTGAAAACAATTTAAATGAAACTTACCCATTCGTTTCTAAATTAACCTGCTACACTGTGTTACGTTCCGAACAGAAATTTTTACACATTCACCTTGTATTCCCCCCCCCCCCCCCCCCCCCCCCCCCATCATCGAATTGTCCTCCGTGTTAACAGGCGGATTGGTTAACGTTACCATCATCGAATTATCCCCAGTATATGCGGGATACAGGTGTCTTTCCGCTTCCTCGGAAATGGTCTCCCCCATTTTGAGACTGCGCTCACCAGCAATTGTCTAGGCGAAAGCCATGTTGTTGTCCCCCCCCCCCCCCCCCCCCCTTTCTATCATCTTTTTGATGGGCCAGCTCCCATCATCTTGATCCGTCGTACCCCCGACCTTGGTTGGAGGTGCGGACGGAAACCACGAACATCGATAGCTTGTCTTGCATTCCGGACCTCCCCTGATTAAACGCAAAAACGATCTTTGATATTTCAAGATAGTCTATCTTTACCAGACATAATTCCGATTGTTAGTATAACAAATTCCTTCCTCGAAATCAGCGTGGTCCCACGGCCCAAAATCACGTATCGTCTTTGGTCTGAGTATCACCGGATGTAAACCCGAAACATGATTCGTGTGGTCCAATAATCCTGATCACTTTGGAACGTTCCTTATCGGCTCCACGAAGATGATCGAAATTCCTTATACATACATTATAATAATTCAAATTTTCTATTAATTCATTAAATACTGTAATATTGTAGGTCACTGTGTTGACTCTGAACATTCGACGAGGGAACACCTCGCTTATTATTTATAATTAGGTGCAATAAATGAGGGGAGTTCACTGGCCCGATCATGAAAACAGTTGTTGTACCGAACGTGTTTCCTCGTTTCCCAGTGACAATTATCTGCTTTCAGTTGTTTCCTATGGTTTTTACGTGCGGCGCGCGCGCGTGTGCTTGTGACGCTACTGTGTGAAGTGTCAGCCGAATGTATGAAATTTCGAGATAGTCTATCTCTTCCAGACATAATTCCGATTGTTAGCGTAACAAATTCCTTCCTCGAAATCAGCGTGGTCCCACGGCTCAAAATCACGTGTCGTTCTTGGTACTGAATATCGCCGGATGTAAACACGAAACATCATTCGTGTGGTCCGATAATCCTGACCACTCTAGAACGTTCCTTATCGGTTCCGCGAGGATGATCAAAATTCCCTATACAGTCAACCCTCCTATAACGCGGTACTCTCAGAACGCGGTTTCCATATAACGCGGAGCTGAAAATGCGACAGCCCTCCTATAACGCGGTACTCTCAGAACGCAGTTTCCATATAACGCGAAGCTGAAAATGCGACAGCCCTCCTATAACACGATACTCTTACAGCGCGGTTTCCGTCAACAGCATCACAGTTCAGTGTTATAAACTGTGTTTATGAACTTTTGAAGTTTACTTATATGCATTGTTCATTGTGATTAGAAAAATTACACTAATTACATTTGCATTCTTCTAATTTTGGATTGCTTAGCTCCCTATAGAGAGGTTTTAGTGGAGTTAGAAAAAAAAGCTACAATCGAAAACCAATATGAAGATGCGCCAAGTGAGGAAGACATTTTGCCTATTAAAAGAAGACGAGTTAGGCGACTCATATTATCTGACAGCGAGGATGAGTGTTGAAAGATTAAATTTTACAAAAGTCTTTCTTGTTTTTGTTGGAAAACAGTTTTTCAGTTTAGTTTTGGTATCATTTCTTTATATAAACTCTTCAATTCAATAAAAATAATTTATAATTTATCTTGTCCTTATTGGTCTCCATATAACGCGGTACGAATAATGTGATTTGTACTAATTCTGCGTTTCTTATAGCGCGGTTTCCATACAACGCGGTAGACGGTTTCCATAGAACGCGCTACGAATTAGCCTGGTTTGTACGGTTAAATCCGAGTTTCTTATAGCGCGGTTTCCATATAACGCGGTACGCACTCACCGCGTTATAGGAGGGTTGACTGTACATACATTATAATAATCCGAATTTTCTACTAAATTCACTAAACACTATAATATTGTAATTGCGCCGGTTAGCCCAAGTTGCGAATTTAAATTTTCATTTAACATTCGTTCAAATTCAGTAATCTGTAATGGTTTTGAAAAACATGTTTCCTTCCTATAACGTTAAGATCAAAGCAATTTTGTAAAATTTATTATATTTTAATGAATAACGAAGTCTTTAGTATGACAGGAAGAGCAAAGGAATATACGTGAATTAGAAAGAGAAAGATTAAAACAGAGAGAGGAACGCACATATCCCTGCTGCACCACCGATAAGCGAATCCCGCCTCCTTCTGCATCGACACCGCCGCCTAATTCGTTAGGCGCACAACAACGCAATGTAAACAATTTCGGACGAGGCCCGCTCTGGTCTTCTCCGAGAGGTGCAGATTACGACACTCTTCGAAGTACAATCGCGAGCAGCGTGTCGGCGGGTCCGCGAAGTGGTTCAGAGACGAGTTTTGTTCCAAGTTGTTCGAAAGTAGCAAATAGGGCAAAAGACTCTATCTTCGTGTATCCATTTTACTTTCTTTTGTTTTGATTAATATTTTTATTCATTATTTTTATTCTTCAGTTAAATTTTATTTCTTTATAAATACATACATTTTCGTAGTTTTAGTTTAATAGACTGCGTAATAGTTCGCGCGTTATAATTGTGTATCGATGCAACAGTTCAGGGTGTGTGTTCCACTCTCCTTCCTCCAGAAAACAGTCAACTGGAAAATAGCAGCAACAGAATTTGGATCATTATACGGAATTTTTCCACATAATCCGGTGAGTCGTTTCCATTACTCTTCCGGTCGTTTCATGAATATATTGCCAAGGAATTTCCAGTAGTCAAAATTGACGTAGTCAATTTTGTTTGTAAGTCTTCTTCAACTGGAGATTCCTAATTCCAAATTGTATTTGATCACATGTATTTGTCTACTTCCGGCCAATAATTGTGTGTCTCAAAATTAAATTGTACGCGAGCTAAATCTGCGTTTTCTTATATTTAATCGCATTATTATATTTAATTATATTTTAATATTTTATACCTATTATTATTATATTTCAATATTTTATATATTTTCCATATTATTTCAATATTTTATATATTTAATACCTTTCGATATTATATGTATTCCATTATATTTTAACATTTTTACTTTATAATATACCATCTGATTCATTTTAATCAAATTTAATTTTCTTTGACATAACCTTTATTTGCCTTCTTCATAAATCCTATTATATTAGCGATCTGATGAAAGGGCCCGTATGAGATTAGCGTATCTCCGAACCCACAAATATTTAATAAAGTTCCCGGCTTTACGGCGTCACTCGCGCGTTACGTTATCGATAGTTGCATTGCTCGACTAACGCACTACCACATTTTATATTCTTGCATTCATACATTCAGCTGACACTTCACACAGTAGCGTCACAAGCACACGAGCGCGCGCCGCACGTAAAAACCATAGGAAACAACTGAAAGCAGATAATTGTCACTGGGAAACGAGGAAACACGTTCGGTACAACAACTGTTTTCATGATCGGGCCAGTGAACTCCCCTCATTTATTGCACCTAATTATAAATAATAAGCGAGGTGTTCCCTCGTCGAATGTTCAGAGTCAACACAGTGACCTACAATATTACAGTATTTAATGAATTAATAGAAAATTTGAATTATTATAATGTATGTATAAGGAATTTCGATCATCTTCGTGGAGCCGATAAGGAACGTTCCAAAGTGATCAGGATTATTGGACCACACGAATCATGTTTCGGGTTTACATCCGGTGATACTCAGACCAAAGACGATACGTGATTTTGGGCCGTGGGACCACGCTGATTTCGAGGAAGGAATTTGTTATACTAACAATCGGAATTATGTCTGGTAAAGATAGACTATCTTGAAATATCAAAGATCGTTTTTGCGTTTAATCAGGGGAGGTCCAGAATGTAAAACAATCTATCGATGTTCATGATTTCCGTTTATACCTCTAACGAAAGTCCAAAGTATAACGGATCAAGATGATGTGGGTAGAGCCGTCAAGAAGAGGACAGAGGGGGGGGGGGGGGGGGGGGGGGGCATGCCGTTCACATTGACAATTGAAAATTAACAACATTGACAACTGGCAATCCAAGAATGCTAGTGACGATTTAGGAGAGGGGGAGAACAAAAAGGAAATCTGTAAAAATTTCTGTTCGAAACGTAACACTATTTATCTAGTTGTTAGTCACGAATGATTCCACAAATATGTTTTAGAAAACACCGAAACGATTCGCAATTATCCAACAGTCATTTAACACTCTGCACCAGTATGTAAATGCATTTTTATTTATCAATGTAAAATTAACAGTGTGCTGAAGTAAGATCTATATAATTGTATTATCAGATAACAAAATGAGATCAGACTGCCACATTTCGAACTAACAACCAAACAGTATAAGTAGATTCTACAAATAATGAGATGAAATGATAAATAAAGCAAGGGCTGCACAAGAAATGAGTACGCGAGTACATACACGTATCGGAGGTAAATATGTAAAACGGAGTGTGATACTTATTTTGCAACAAATTCAGATAAAATCAAAAGGGGTGAGCATCTACAGTTCAGTTGTAGAAAGGGAAGACTCAATTGCGACATCAACAATGAGTACCGTTTACAAAGTATATAAGACCGAGGAGCTGATAGAATACCCTTAGTTTTGTTGAAACAGTGTTCTACAGCGCGCCTTCTTCAATCAGTACAGATTACTCTCTTTAGAGAGCATAGAATTACTAATAAGTGTAATTAAACATATTAAATATCTATCGACAATTTCTAAAAAAATCCGTGGATTTATAAAATAGCTTCTATTTTTTTAATTTAATTTAATAAGTGATGAAACTATATGGAATATGTAATAGAAAATCAGTGTAATATACAATTGAGTAATATATTGGGTAAATACAATTTTTTAGAAATTTACTTTATGCTTTATTTCACATTTTTCAAATTTATTTAAGGATTTACAGTAAATAATCAAATTACTTATTAGAAATCTTATTATTAAAAATTATTTATTAAACCACTATTATTTGAATTATTACGTTTTGAAATATTTAGATCATCATCATAGAATAATAAAAATTCATTAAATTAGTATCGTGAAATATCGTCAAATCATTGACATGAAACATCATTAAGTTATCATTAACTAGAATCAACAAATCACCAAATCACTATTATGAAAAATTATTAAATCATTCTTGTAAAAAAACTCATTAAATCATCATTATGATAAGTAAGCATAATGATAATTCAACTCTTATCGTGAATTCTCAGAACCTGCAAAATCAAGTGGATAAAATCAGAATGGCGAGCTACTTCGAAATTCTACTTTCTATCGCAGTGATACTTATTGCATTCTACTATTATGCTGTATCAAACTTTGATTTTTGGAAAAAACGTGGCGTAGTTGGTCCAACGCCGATACCATTCTTTGGAAACACTAAGGATTTAATGTTTGCTAACATATCCATAAGTCATTATGTACATACCACGTACGATCAATATAAAAATGAACCAATGATCGGGTTTTATTTAATGAAGAAACCAAGCCTTATATTGAATGATCCAGAGCTTATCAAACACGTTCTCATTAGAGATTTCTCAAACTTTGCAGATCGAGGAGCTCGTGTTCATGAGAAGGTATGTATAAATTGTAGTTTCTAATGATTAATCCATTATTATAATACTAAAGTACAGCGAATGATCAAATTATTAAAGCTACCTGCATAATTGATTTTATTATTACTTTTCTTCTATATTTCTGTATACTTGCATAAACTAAGTTCAATACCTTTACGTAATTTTAACGGACAATTATCTATTAATTACAAATTATCTGGTGTAAAAGTCTTGATCTTGTAATTTTTATATTTATACAAAACCACCTATTTTTGCCCATAGAATTACTCTGAAATGTTGTAAGACAGGGACAGGTATATTTTAAACAAATAATATTAAAAATAATTATTAAAGTAATTTCGTTGAAGTATAATAGTGTTTTAAAATTTCTTTTAATTGATAGTGATAACTCTAACATAAGTTAGAAGGTTGGTATTGAGGTAGCAATGATAACTAAATTAAATTATTATTGAAAATGTTAATCAGAAATATATTAAGTAATTGACATTGATATTAATAATTTTTTATATATACTCTCGTTATATTGCCACGTGAACAATTTGATATGGATTTTAATGCATACTAGTGCTATCCTTCCACCATCATAGTCTATGAAAACGATACATTTTTATCTGCCCTCCCCCCTTGAAATGAGAGCTCGAGAGTGGATGAATTTGCCGCTCCTACAGGCCCATTGGCGGCAATATAGCAACAGCTTATTGTATTTCTAAATTTACATTTATCCCTTTCATACAAAAAAATACAAAACAAATTTGCAGCTGCAAATGAATATTTTAAATAGCGTATCAACACACATAAAAACACATCATTATTTCAAATTACCCAACCTAATATATTCAAGAATATAATTTCTAAAATTAATTTTATTTTTTGTTTCAAATACTTTGTAATTTAGAGCTGAAGAAGGGTTAAGTGTACCAGTATGAATTTAACATAATGCCATTTTTTTCAATGAATATTTACAGACAGAGCCACTCTCACCACATCTCTTCAACTTAGAAGCAGAAAGATGGCGACCATTGAGAATGAGGCTCTCCCCCATATTTACATCTGGAAAATTGAAGAAAATGTTCTATCTCATAATCGAATGTTCGCAACATTTGGAAAAATATTTGGCTAAAGAGGTTGAAAAAGGAGTGCCTCTGGAATGTCGAGAATTAGCAGCAAGATTCACGACTGATGTGATTGGTAGTTGTGCTTTTGGAATTGAAATGAATGCACTAGCAGACGAGAGAAGCGAATTCCGTCAAATGGGTAAAGACTTCTTCGATACATCGTCTTTCCAAAACGTCTTTCGAATCAAAATGAGACAATTCTTCCCTAAACTGTACGATTTGCTTGCTTATATAATATCCGAAACAAGATTATCCTCATTCTTCACCAAAGTTGTTACGGACATCATAAAATACAGACAAGAGAATGATATCGTTAGACCAGATTTCATAAACATGCTTATGGATCTTAAGGCGCATCCAGAGAAACTGAACAATATCGGTAGGTATGAAATAATATATAGATTTTTATTATTAATTATATGAAATTCAATTTCGTTGATTAATTAATATCAATCTGGTACGGCTAACTGGCGACTCGCGAACCATATCCCCGCTGAGCCAGGCCTGGGCACTTTTTTCCCCGCTACGATCACGCAACAATCTATTATTAATAACGTTTTGTAGAATTGACGGACTCTTTACTCATTGCACAAGTTTTCGGGTTGTTCGCCGGGGGTTTCGAAACCTCATCGACAACGATTAGCAGTACTCTTTATGAATTAGCCGTAAATCAAGAGATACAAAATAAACTACGAGAAGAAATAATGGAGTACTGCTCTAAAGACAAAGGAGAGTTGGAATTCGAGACTGTAATGGAAATGGAATATTTAGATAAAGTATTCAAAGGTAGGTATGAAAGTTTTACAAAATATAAAAAATAACAGTTCGTAACAGTTGTTGAACTATGTATATTCAGTTATGGTATAAATCAGGGACGCTCAAACTAGTTAAATATACGGGCACTTGAATGCCTGTACTCGGTAGTGGTAATTGGCACTGTATGTACGTATGTATTTATGTAACGCTGAAGCAGTCTCTCCATTCCCAAACAATTGTTTCCTAAGTCGAAAACGTACTGTGCGCTCGTGATGAGATGACACTTGGATGATATGCGGGTTTAATTGGTTAAATTGCGTAGAACCCACCCTCTCCTAATCCAACTGCGGAAATATGACTCACAGAATTTTGCAATTTGTCGAAGCCGTCATACCTACTAATTATGCTCGTGTAAATCTAGGGGGGCATCCGGCGTTTGCGTACTACCCCTCTTATCGCGGTGCCGTCTCGCGGGACATTTTGTGATCGTAGGACAGTGCTAGAAATCAATCGAGCGGAGCATTTGAAGGCATCACCTTGCCCAAGATACTAGGCGCGAGAAAGATCGCGTGTGTCATCTCGTCGCGAGCGGAAGTAAATACCTCGAGCCCGTAACAGTGCATGCGTGCAAATATAGAGGTATGCGGATGCCCATGCGCGGATTACTATTTACTGAGCATCCCTGATATTAATGCTTAAATAAACCTCATTAAATATTAAAAGTTATATAATTTATCCGTGCAGAATCATTAAGAAAGTACCCATCTGGATCATTACTAATTCGAAATGCAATGTCAAATTATACTTTTGATGGCACTAAAATTTCAATACCAAAGGGTACAACAATCTTTATCCCAGTGCTTGCCTTGCAACGGAATTCTGATATTTATCCAAATCCTGATTCTTTCGATCCGGAAAGGTTCAATGAAGACGCTGTTGCAGCTCGACATCCTATGCACTATTTACCATTCGGTGATGGACCAAGAAATTGCATGGGTAAGTTGAAAAATATTGTTATTACTTTTAGAAAATCGTAGAATCTTTTTTTGACAGTTATCCACTTTAAATAAAAAAGGAAATGAAATTTTTTGTCTATTCAAATAATTAATTATATAGAGTCCGTCATAAGTCCCGGAGCGGTCAAATATCGCAGAAACGAATCATTTTTTTCTTTTTTAATGGATCGGACAAATGTTTTAAAATTTTTTAAATTCTATTGGATGATTTTATCTGTTTGACCTTGAGAAGAAGGGTCATAGTCACGTCAATGTCAGCATGACTTTTTTTTAATGAAACACCCCTTTTTTGGTCATACAGTTTTAAAGGCGACTGCGAGGCCTTTTCAAACCCTTATCGCGACTTTTAATAACTTAGGTAATTCTCATGAAAAACACGGTCGCAATAGGGGTTTGAAAAGGTCTCGCAGTCATCTTTAACACTATATGACCAAAAATGGGGTATTTCATTTAAAAAAATCATGCTAACCTTGACGTGACCTTGATTCCTCCTCTCAAGGTCAAACTGATAGAACCATTCAATAAGACTTTTAAAACCTTAACACTTTAGTCTGAACGATTTAAAAAAAAAAGATTTTTTTTTGAGATACTTGACCCTTCCTGGATTTGCGATGGACCCTGTATAGTATACTATCAGAAGATATAAACAGTGATAATTTACAACATATTAAGCATTTTTCAATAATTAATTACATTGTTACCTCTTTTGATAAAGATCTAATTTTCAATATAAGTATATGTAATGTCATTTTTATAAAAAATACATAGAAAATAAATGAACAGCAAGATTTCAAGGTTTAAAACTAGAGTTCAGTTTCATATTTTTATGATTGGATAAAAGAGTTATCAGTTAAATTAATTTGAATAAAATTGTCAAGCTAACATTATAAATAAATATATTTGCATAACTTGGTTTAAGACTTTAATTGTCGTGAAGATATGTTTTCAAGGAACAATTCTATTTTTAATAAACTCAGTACATTACTTTTACTTATTTATCCGGTTCTATTAACTCTTCTCTAAAAGTGTCGATAATTAATTAAGTTATATTGTGCTGCATGAGAGGGGTAATAGGTTTCTGAACAAAGTACGTTATCCAAGTAAAAGTAATATAACCACAGTAATATTATAGACTGCGTATTCCGATAAGAGGAACAGATAATAGCCAAGAGTGAGAAAGCAGTATGCAGGGATGCTCAACAAGTAGTAAATCGGGCACGAGTGCCCGCCAACGCCCCTATTTGCACGCGTGCACTGCTACGAACGCAAAGTACTGTCCACTACTGACAAGAAGTCTCGCGGGACAGCACAGGGACAAGAGGGGATACTACGCACACATCGACTGACCCCCTGGCTTTACATCAGTGATTTGCACTTCGACCAATCATATTTCACGACTGAAAGTGCGTGTGAGCTGAGGTGAGGCGCGACCAATCAGATTGCGTTATTCTCGTGGGACTTGTGATCGGTGGACGGTACGTTTTTGGTTCGGGTGAATCGTCGGAAGTTGTGTGGTACTTTCCACTTCGAAAGATTCTCGAAGTCACGCAGCTGAATACCTTTTACTTCTTAATCTCATTTACAACTCTCATGTACCAACATCAAAGCATCGCATATAGGACAAGGAACGCACAGGATTTCCGTGTAAACTGAACCTTACGCTATCACGCCCCCTACCATCAATCGGTAATCGCAGTATATCCGAGCATTTTATATTGCCTTCTAACTCTTGTGCTACCGTTACTCCGTCTTATAGGTTATTTATTCTGAAATCTACAGGGTTATTCTTTCACTATGCGACACAAAGGAAGTGCAGCCTAACACCTTAGGCTCATTTTCTTTTCGAAAATACATCCACGTGGTCATTTCGGCTACTGAGATGAGCACACGGTCCAAGGCTGCGTGGGTATTAAAAGGAAAAGGGGCCTAAGGTTCTGGGTGGCTCTTCCTTTGTATTACACAGCGAGAGAATCAACTTGTACATTGAGTTGCATTGAACTTGTCGCAGTGAAGTTGGCTACAAATTCACTAACGCATTCACGCCGCGTCGGTGAGTGAATGCGTGACCAACTTCACTAACACATTCACGCCGCGTCGGTGAGACGATGGGCGAGATAGACTCACCAACGCGGCGTGAATGGTTAGTGAATTTGTAGCCAATTTTACTGCGACAAGTTCAATGCAACTCAGTCAGATACACTGATTGTGAGTTGCATTGAACTTGTCGCAGTGAAGTTGGCCACGCATTCACTCACCGACGCGGCGTGAATGTGTTAGTGAAGTTAGCGCACTAACACATTCACGCCGCGTCGGTGAGCCGATCGGCGCAGCGAGGTGCTGACGACGCGGTGTGAATGTGTTAGTGAATGTGTAGCCAACTTCACTGCGACAACTTCGATGGAACTCAGT
Source organism: Osmia lignaria lignaria (assembly GCF_051020975.1). Taxonomy (NCBI): domain Eukaryota; kingdom Metazoa; phylum Arthropoda; class Insecta; order Hymenoptera; family Megachilidae; genus Osmia; species Osmia lignaria. The sequence continues at coordinate 5,707,278 of NC_135035.1, forward strand.
GTACCCTGAGTTGCATTGAACTTGTCGCAGTGAAGTTGGCTACAAATTCACTAACACATTCACGCCGCATCGGTGAGACGATGGGCGAGATAGACTCACCGACGCGGCGTGAATGTGTTAGTGAATTTGTAGCCAACTTCGCTGCGACAACTTCGATGGGACTCAGTGTATATACATGCACATGTCTATGGATATTACAAAATTTTGAAGGTAGTAGTTATGTTATAATTTGCACAATACATTGAAACACCAATTATCACTATAATATGTTATTTACAGGTGTACGTTTCGCAATTTATCAAACCAAAATTGGCCTTATCACAATTCTACGGAATTACAAAGTGGACGTTTGCGAAAAGACAATGATTCCTTACGAAATTAATCCAGCTTCGCTTTTTTTAGCCCCAAAAGAAGGGATATATTTGAAATTCACAAAACTACAAAGGAAATGCAACTTATTTGACATACATTAAATTGAAAATATTTTTTGTAAGTCATTACACATTATGTATGTAAAAAACAATACAGAATGAATATATATTTGTTGCTTAGTATTAAGATATTGTGGGATGTTAAGACGGGAAGGTTGGCAACGCGGTGTGTAAAAAACAGATGGAAGTGCGTGGATTGTGTGAAGAAGGCAGTCCTTTTTTGTAAAAGCGAGAAAATCCTATATTACTATTACAATTCTATGATATATTAATTTTAAAAGTACAATAATAAATGTTTAATAACGAAATCCATAAAAATCCTACAATATCTTGTATACTAGGGTAAGGGACCCATATACCGGAGATTTAGTGCGTGATATGAAAGCTGCCAAAAAATTTCAATATAATTTTTTATTTATTTTGGGAATTTTTTGGATTAAACTAATTATTAAACATTTCTATAAGTTCGGGACTTATTGAGTCAAATGAAAGATAAAAACAAAGGTGAAAACAAATTTTGTCGTAATGTTACGGATTGATTCCGCACGAGCGTGCCGACTCAGTCCGACAACCGGGGTACCGCGAAGGTAGACTAGTTTATAAGTGTACGAACTCAGGTTTATTGCACAGTGTACTTAAGTTTTATATATTCATTTTTACCAAATTTTAATTTAGTTTCATGTCATCAAATCGTATGAGACTATCGCTATAACTAGCGACCAATTATTTTCTAAACAATTTAATAATGATAAATACCGGAGTTACGACTACGGACTTGCTACTAACAGCGGTTCGGTCGTACGGTCCGAACTAATTGTACCAATTGTACTATCCTCAAAACCATATCTACTGTAGAGAAAAGGGCTGGATCATCCTCCCCTTGCTGCTCCTTTTGTTGCTGTAATACGGCAAGGCTGTGCTACAGACACTGACTCCACAATGAGTAATAGGGTATAGTCTTTGGTATCGAAGCAACTTGGTATCTGCTATTACCATCAACGTGCATTAGATTGTTGCAGTGCGATGTGTTTTACATTTTTATACCTTTACCTTTACCTTAGTGGTTTATCCGGGATAGGAATGAGGTCAGTCCTTTCTGATAGATTCCTTTCCCCAGAATGGCGCTTTGTAGGGGCTTTAGCCTCTCCTTTGCCCAATGAACATTTTGGCAACCCCCATATTTATACTAGGATAGAGCAGATGGCGTTCGTTGTCAAGACACAAATTTAAAACCCCTTGAAAACAAAGGGATATCTAGTCTTGTTGGATCTGTAGTCACTGCACTGCATGCACTATCACATCCACTATAATCAAACTATATTCGAAGGTTTGTATAGTTAAAATATTTAAAATTAAATAGAAGAGAATTTTATCGAATACGAATGTCAAATTTGTTTTAATTCAAGAAAAAAAAGAACTAACAGCACGCGGAGTTCCCAAGCGGTCACCCATCCAAGTACTATCCGCGCCGAACTTAGCTTGACTTCGGTGATCGGACGAGAACCGGTAGTAGTCCTAAGTCGTATGGCCGTTAGTTGAAAATAGGGACTTTATTAGAGCGGAAAATGGTTAAAAACCGAAGAAATATACCGGATGATTTTTTCGTAGCCGGACACAAAGGAACTGGTGACAGCACCATGACTGCACCATGAAGAGGTCCGCATCGTCCACACGTACTACACACACAAAATTGTCTCGGCCCAGGTAGGTCCCCGCTGGTACGTGACAATACGGACCACTTCATGGTGCGGTTAAGGGGTTCATTGTCACCAGTTCCTTTTTGTCCGGCTGCGAGAAAATCACCCTGTATACATATAGGTCTGTGATGGCCTACCACTTGTGTATAAACGTTTATGCGGAAAAATTTGAATGAATATTTACTTTGTTATTCATACTGCTCAGTTATCAACTAAATGTTATAATATTTAGTAATTAAGAATTATATTATTTTTTTCCTAAATCAGTTTTAATATTAATATGGTATTAATAAAAAATAAGTAATCAATTATTATGAAAATTTCAATTCTTTCTGTGAATCTCTTGTATTACCAAATCCACAAGTGGGTACAGATGGAAAGCCATTTAATGAAAGATGGTATTTTTGTAATTATAAATGGTGCTAAGAAATCTTGTATTATGTTTAAAATATTGTTCTACTTACAATATTTTGATTTTCTGTATATTTTTTTCCTTTGGTTATGAATCAATTATTGACTCGGAAATACTTCACGTCGATAAAAATGATAGATCTACACTAATTAAGATAAGATTCCTAATTCCTTGAAATACAACCGTATTTGAGGTACTTAAGTTTAAAAGTAAACATCATTCATCAAGACAAATTTTATCTCACGTATTAAAAACTCATAATTGTATCATTATTTCATTGTGTTAAGTGCGAAGTCATAATCTCATTATCCTGTTTTTGCTATGACTAATATTTCATTGAAATATAACATTTTTATCAAAAGATCTTCGTTTTTAACTATGTATAGAAAGTATTCCATTTAACTATGTATAGAAAGTATTCCATTTAAATCTATACTTACAACCATTTCCGATATTATAAGTCATGTTCAAAATCTTTTCGGAGAAAAGTTAAATGATTTGACGGAGGCGGCTTAAAACACAAAAATCTATTAGCGTAACTAGAATCTTTGTGATGGGTCAAATCCCTTAACCTTATTAACAATGTCAGACATTTAGTATCTAGCGCTTCGCCAGATTTTAGAAGAGAATTTTCGAATTTTAGGCAGTTGGAATTTTGGAATTATGAAATTCTGAAAATGTTGACTTCTGGAGTTCTGAAAACCTCAACTTCTGGGGTTCTGCAAATTTTTGAATTCTGGACTTCTAGAATTTTGAAATTTTTAAATTCTGGGTTCCTGGAATTTTGAAATCCTGAACTTCTGGAATTTTAAGGTTTTAGAGTTTGAAAACTTTAAAATAGCAAGACATGACAATGACAACAAATAAATTATTCATACATACAACAAAAACTGATGGAATGATTTTATTTTTTCTGTAGATTACATTAATATTTTATCAAATGTTCTTGAGGTTCTTCAAAATTTAAAAACATATAAGAAACTGAAACGATTATTTAAAAATATTATTCTATAATTTCTTTGCAGATAAATTGACAATTTCAAAATGTTTTGTTATTTATCTATTTATCTCAAAATGTAAATCAGAATGGTTAATCAAGAGATTAATCCTTTCATAAAGTATATGAACTCATTTGAGTAGATTTACCACTACCAAAAGAATGGCAATCTTTAAAAAGTCATAAAATTATTCAGACATGAAAATAAAGATCATTGAACACAACTTGTGTCCCAGATAACTTCTATCCTTTTTTTATTCCAAATTCTGAATTCACGTTGGTCATTTATTCACAATTTTTAGTAATAATTTCCAATCGCATATTTGTTCTTTAGAATTATAAAATAATTAATATAAGACCGCAACCACGACGTTGCTATTTTTCGGCTAATTCGACAACAGTGTAATCATATTAAAAATTCCCAAGCAAATAAACGAATAATAATAATTAATAATAACAATAACCTAAGCAAGTAAAATAATAATTAATATTACTACTACCTTTACAAAAAGCACAGAGTGGAGCATAAAACAAATATAGGAAATCCATGGAAATACGATTCGCAATTCAGATATTTGACAATCATACAACATCAGATTGATATTACATTTATTACATTCATCATTATCACATCTTGTACATTCGCGTATCGTTTATATTTTGTATTAACATGTTGACAGCCACAGTGAAAATGGGCATTTGTTACGAGACGTATTAAAGCTCTAATTATTAAGAATAGGAATAATTAATTTTCAAATTTCAAATGTCAAGCTTTTAATTTGATACTTTACATTATTAGTATAATAACAATACTATTGAAAATAATATTTTTCTATCGTTTTCGTTTAATTATTGGAGTGCGTGTAATTTGCGATGCCGGTCACCGGTGACCCCCACGGCAATCAACGTGTTAAAAACATTCTAATTGGTTGTTTACCCATTTATTCAATCTGTAACCTTTCTAACAAAAAATAAATATCTCATATCTCCAAAAAACCAAAAAAGTAAGTATGATCATTTAACTGTAGGTCCGTTAAGAATATAATAATATTTTGTGCAAATACCTATGCTCTATACTGAAAACGACTTAATAAGAAATACTAAGTCACCTTCAGAAACTGATGAAGCCAACTCATTTATTTGGAAAAAAAATTACGAGAAGAGATGACTCAAAATCAGTGTGCAAATAAAACTGACGTGCGTGTATGTACACGCAATGAAATGAACATTTCATAAGACGCTCGTCATGTGCGATTAGAAAACAGCGTAGATTCTAGTAACTAGTAGATTTTAGTATGCCGTCGCCTTTGAGTTGAAACTTGTCGACTGCTGCGCTAACTCCGATTCAACATGGCTGATTATTTTCAACTGTTAAGTGCGTTTGCCGTAGTGTTTCTGGCTTTATATTACTATTTTACGTTGACCTTTGACTTCTGGAAGGATCGTGGCGTGAATGGACCGCAGCCAGTTCCTGTATTTGGCAATATCAAAGACATCATCATGGGAAAATGCGCATTAGGAACTTATACAATGAAACTTTATAACGAGTACAAAAATGAACCTATGGTTGGAATATTTGTTAGAAGATCACCCCATCTTGTATTGATTGATCTGGATCGTATTAAGGATGTCTTAATTAAGGACTTTTCGACGTTCAGCAATCGAGCAACTCTCATATTCGAAAGGGTACCTATACAGAGTGTTCTATGCTACTAGGAAAAAATATACAATACGTTTTGCAAGTATACCACCCTTATAAAAATTGAATGATTTTAGTGAAGTCAGTAAAAATAAATCCCGTCTGGATATTGGTGTAACTATGTTCCAAAATTTTTAAAATCCAAAATTTCAAAATTTTAAGATGCTAAAATTCCGAAATTCTAAAATGGTAAAAATTCAAATTTCCAAGAATTCTAAATTCTAAAATGGCGAGATTCCAAAATGGTAAAATTTCATAATTCTAAATTTCCGAAATTTCGAAAATTTCAAAGTTCTAAAATTCCGAAATTCTAAATTTCCAAGGTTCCGAAGCGTAAAATAATTTTACATTAAGAAATCAAAACATTTAAATATTGAGTTAGTATAGGTATTTCTGAAAGCTACTGTATTTCTAATGGTATAAAATAGAAGAAAATTAATAGTGTGTGTATCAATTAATACTAGACTACCGGCTATAAACTTTACAATACAGTGTATATTTACCAAACGTCTCCTTACTCAAATAATTATTAATAGAACACGCGATATTGCGCGATTCTATAGTCCGTCCAACGAGACGAGTCAGTAAATGTAAACAAAACAGCTGGATGCGCTTCATACGCTGGATGTTAGCGGCTCTTTCTATTGGCTGCCAAGTATCGAGCTCAGGGCTAATTTTCGGCGGTCTTTTGCCGTGGGCCCTTACTTGGAAAACCAGGAGTAATTTACATAATTACTTTGCATAATTAATTTGATCATAGCAAAAATTATTTGTCGTGATTTTGGGAGATGACTTTACACCTATTATTATTGTTCTAAAAGTAGTAGTTTTTTATTTTGTAGTACACAAGGATCGATATACCGCCCGAGAATTTGTATACATTTACTGACTCGTCTCGTTGGACGAACTATACACTTATCGTTAATGATATCAAGAAAACAACAGTGCGCCTGTCAACACAATAAACTATATTTACAGACCGAACCCTTATCTGCACATCTTTTCAACTTAGAAACAGAAAGATGGCGACCATTGAGAACAAGGCTCTCACCAGTATTCACATCTGGAAAAATCAAGGATATGTTCCCTCTAATACTCGAATGCTCCAATCAACTTAAAGAGTGTTTAGAAAAGATAGTTGAAAAAGATGGACTTTTGGATTGTCGCGAAATAGCAGCAAGATTTACAACTGATGTGATAGGAAGCTGCGCTTTCGGAATTAGTATGAACGCGTTATCAGATGAAGAAAGTGAATTTCGACGAATGGGAAAACAGATTTTTAAGAGCAACCTTGCGACGATGTTAAAAGGTAGTTTTAAAGAAGCTATGCCAGAGTTGTATAATACACTTGGCTTTGTACTACCGCATACTGAAATGACTAAATTTTTAACGACGATCGTCTCAGAAACGATTAAGTATAGAAAAGAGCATAATATTGTCAGGCCGGATTTTATAAATTTACTAATAGACTTGAAGGACAATCCACATAAATTGGAGAACATCGGTAAGTGCTTATATTTAAATTTAAATAATTATACTACAATGGGGTACATAAAGTAGGGCAGACATAGTCAAAGTCTTCCCCGCCAGCGTCTCAACGGTCACCACTGTTAGATACTCTATTTTCCTACCATCAGTCGACGGGTGCCCCTACAACATAAGTAAGTCAGCATAAGCAGATACAGCGTGATTCTTTCTCTATGGAAACTAAAAGCGATGTCGGTTGCCACTTAAGAATAATGTTCTATTCATATGTAAACACTTACTGTCCTCCGATCACAATAAGTCTCGCAGGACGCCATAGGGGAAAGAGGGGGTACTACGTACACTTCGACTGGTTCCCTAGTTTTACACGGGCCTATTTCAACCAATCATACGTCACGACTGGAAGTATGTATGAGCTGAGGTGGACCACGACAAATCAGATCGCGTTGTTCTCATGGGACTCCTTGTGATTGGTAGACAGTAAGTAGGCTTGTGTAAAACTTCGGGGTCAGTCAATGTGTAGGTAGTACCTCTTGCACCTGTGCCGTCCCGCGAGTCTTCTTGTAATCGGTGGATAGTACGCACCCACATAGCGGTGTATCGTAGTAGAGACATGTCCATCCAGTGTCTAAGCCCGAAGTTCTTAACCTTTCAAAATCACGGAACATTTACAATTTTACAAACTTTTTGCGGAACACAGTTAAAGCGTATAATCCGGTATTGTATGAAATAACTAGTTTACTTAGGTTAGGTTAGGTTATAATATACAAGGTGTTCGAAAACAGGTGGGTGATTTTTTAATGGGTGATTCTAGGGATCAAAATAAGACGAAAATCAAAAATGACGAAATAGCGTTTGCGACTTTGTTTTTCAGGAATTAACGTTTAAAAATTCGAGTAAAAAGCGCCTGTAACCTGCAATCTGCCCAGCACCGACAACTGAACGTCAGGTCAGCAGGGGTAGGTACTGTGCAGAGATAAGATGTTGCGGAGGCTAAGGAATGTGGGTATGATTGGTCGCCTAATGCACACGCATTCTAGACCGTCACGCGTTATTGGTCGAAACACTCACACATATTAAGCACGCCACTTGCACGCCTCAAAGTCAAATGGTGTGGGTGCGTGACACCGTTGGGACTAGGCGGGCCAGACCAAGGAGGCACTCCTTAGCCTTCGCAAGATCTCATCTCTGCACAGTACAGTCCTCCATTCCTAAGGTCTAACAATAAGCAGAGCAATTGCTTGTGTGGGTCTGTACATGTGAAAAAAAAACTAGCAGTCGGTATCACCTTTGGTTTGGGTGGCAAGAGAATCACTCTGTAGTAGATATGGTCGGGAGTCTTCTCCTACGGTTCAGTGGAGGCTGGAGAAAAATGGCTCATGACCTACGGTTTAGCTACGTCTGAAGTAGGATATAGTTAGCAGCAAAAATATAGCGCTGTTGCAAATTTTCTCGCTTTATCAACAATTCGTATTTAATCATCAGGGCAATCAATGTATTAGTATTAGATTACAATGGATAATTTAGTAATTTGTTTAATAACACTCATAAATCTTTGTAGAGTTAACGGACACTCTACTCGCCGCGCAAGCTTTCGTTTTCTTCGCAGCTGGCTTTGAAACTTCTTCAACTACAATTGGACATGCTCTGTATGAAATGGCTTTGAATCATAATATACAGGACAAACTACGACAAGAAATAAATGAATTTTATGCCAAAAATAAAGGAAACTGGACGTACGACGACGTGAAAGGAATGAGTTACTTGGACAAAGTATTTAAAGGTATCTTACCTTTTGAACACGTTACATGTACAGTAAACTCTGGGTATATTGCTGATTATGGAACTATAGGAGCGGAAAATCTTTGGAATTAGCAATACGGAAAGAGCTTCTTCTATTCGGCTCGGTGCAGTGCGGTGTGGTGCTCAACTGTCTACCCACGCAATTCTTCTAAATCTAAAGTTTAATTGGAATTTGTACACTGGGTCTCACCAAATCTATCTCTGCGTGTGATTCTAACATATGCTCGCGCTTGAGGGCCGATAGGCGTGAATACATACGTGTTACAGTTACTCGCCGCGAGGGATTCGATGAGACTCATTGTCAGTGTATGTACACATTCGTGTGGTATTTACAGTGATACCTCGGTATTCGTCTGCTTTGCAATATGCCCAATTCGGAATACGTCCTGTTTGGATGTGACAAATTTTGCTCGGTATACGATATACATTTTTTGTGTATTTTGTGAATTTTACATCATTTTTAAATAATTATCTCAGACGAAAAATTAAATTAATAATAATTAATTATATTCGGAGTTGATGTATTATTAACTGACTGATCATACAAGTAAGGGAAAGATTGGTTTGGTATACGTCCTATTCGGTATAAGTCCAAACTTCAGGAACGGATTAAGGTCGTATACCGAGGTACCACTGTATTTCATTCAAGTAACTTTTCTTTTAACAGAAACACTTAGGAAGTATCCACCAGGTCTGCTTCTAAGAAGAAAAAGCATCAACAACTATACCTTCAGTGGTACGAAAGTATCCATTCCTAAGGATACTGCTGTGCTCATTCCAGTGTACGCCATTCACAAAGATCCTAACATCTATCCAGATCCCGAGGTTTACGATCCTGAAAGATTTAACGAGGATGCAGTAGCTGCGCGACACCCTATGGCTTTCCTGCCTTTCGGCGATGGACCAAGAAATTGCATTGGTAATTTCAATTAAACATACATTCTAAAATAAAATAGGGGCTAGAAGTTACGCTCAAGGATCAACAGAAGTGACGGTCCATGTTCGAATTGATCTTGGAGACCTCATGCGAGGAAACGAAGAAACTTCAAACTGTCCTTGTCTCTCCTGCATGCTCTTCCCTTGGAGAAACAAGGACAGCACGATAATCAAACAGCTAAAGATAAAGATACTGTCCACGCACCAAAAGAAAGCCGAGCTCTCTCAAGCTAAAAAGTCACAGGGGCAAGGGGAATCGTGCATTCGCACCGCCCGATTCTTTTCTACATAATAGGTACGCTGCGTAAAGAAATACACGGACGAAACTAAATGCGAGAAAGTAAGATAGGGATATCGAATATCACTGTGTCTCATTCTGTCGTACTTTATTTCGCTCGTGTATTTCGTCATACAGTAGACCAGGCCTGTCCAAGTAGGGGAATTTACTCCTGGAACACATGTTTTGGGTCCCCTTCCAACGCTGCTCCTTCAAGTAAGATGGGACGGTTCCGACTACCATCTCTCCGAGGAGACAGTACCGCCGCTAGGAAAGACGGAGAGACGGTAGTCGGAACCGTCCCATCTTACTTGAAGGAGCAGCGTTGGAAGGGGACCCAAAACATGTGTTCCAGGAGTGGATTCCCCTACTTGGACAGGCCTGCGGTAGACCTATCAGAAAAGAATTAGGCGGTGTGAACGCACGATTCCCCTCACCCCTGTAACTTTTTAGCTTGAGTGAACTCGGTCTTCTTTTGGTGCGCGGACAGCAATTCTCTCGCTGTACGAAACAAAGAAAATGCTAGGGCACCATAAGCCCATTTTCGTTTCACACGCATATATCCATATACTCTTCGTCCACGAGAAAATGGCATGGCTAAAATTTGTAGGGACGTATGCCCCACTACTCGATACCCCTACTTCGCATCACAAGTATTTTCGTTAGGAGTGGGGTCAGGTAGAGCAAACGAGGATCCCCCGTTACCTCTCTGCCATTTCGCATGCCATCTTCTCGTAGACCAGGCCTGTCCAAGTAGGAGAAATTACTCCTGGAACACATGTTTTTGGTCCCCTTCCAACGCTGCTCCTTCAAGTAAGGTGGGACGGTTCCGACTACCATCTCTCCGTCTTTCCTACCGTCTTTGGTAGTCGGAATCGTCCCATCTTACTTGAAGGAGCAGCGTTGGAAGGGGACCCAAAACATGTGTTCCAGGAGTGGATTCCCCTACTTGGACAGGCCTGTCGTAGACGTACAGTAGTCATCCCGGCTACTTAGACTCAGCACACATGCCTCCAAGAAAAGACCTCGGCGCTACTTCTTTCGTTTCGTGCAACGAGAGAATCAGCCTGTATGTCAGGCACGCTCAGACAGGTTGCCCGTACGGGCATCTGAGTACAGTCGGACTTGTCACGGGCGCAGAATGTGGGTGGCATCATTGCACTGATGGTTCTACAAATACGTGTTATGAAGGACAGACGATACCACGTGCCGCCATAAAATTTACATGAAAATCTTGTGCGTTCCTTGTCCTATACGCAATGCTTTGATGTGGGTACATGAGAGTGGATAAATCAGATTAATAAGTGAAAGGTATTCAGTTACGTAACATCGAAAAACTTTGAAAATAGGAAGTACCTCACCAACGACTTGCCCGAAACGAAAACGTAACCTCGAGCCCGTAGCAATGCACGCGTGCAAATAGGGGTATCAACGGGCGCCCGTGCCCGGCGCACTATGTGCTGACGATAAGTGTCACTGATTGTGAGTTTTGCCGATGTAAGGCAACATTTTAGTGATTTCATACATCAGAGATTTTGAGGCGATGAAGTAATATTTTCTCATAATTTTTTTTTAAAATGTTCTTTATACAGTTATATAGCGATATACATTTACATTTTATATTTTATTTAATATTATGTTAGGTTATATTTTATATTATATTTTTGTTTGCATGAATGAATGTTTTTAATTACTGTTTTAGGTGCACGTTTCGCAGTTTACCAGACTAAAATTGGATTAATACAAATGCTGAAAAATTTCAAAATCGACGTTTGTGATGAGACACTAATTCCATACGTTCAGCATCCGACGTCCCGAGTGTTTGCTCCAATAAGGAGTATTATTTTGAAAATAAGTAAAGTGTGAAGTTAAATCGTGAATACGTGAATCTGTATAACTGAAATACGCAATAGTGTACAATTTTTTAGTTTAGAAATAAATTAAATGTTTGAAAATAGTTCTCCATGTAGAGGCATTGTTTATACATATAGGCATTATTGATTATATTTAAATCAATAAATATTGTATTTTATAGATCAATTTACATATCTTTATTTTTTATTCCTTTCCTGAAATTATTAATGCCATCTAGTTTTTATTCCTATAAGTTTTATAGTCGCGTACGTTAATTACAGAGTCTCATCGAATCTGTCGTAGCGTGTGACTATATTTCCGCCGATCGGCCCTACGTTGTTTCATTTATGATACTCCTTCTCTTTTTCTCGCGCTGTCCGTTTCTATGTCCGTCACACACAGATGCGGCAACACCGCGATAGAACTCTCAAATGATGTGATTTGGCAACTATGCCACCTCACTTTCGTTTCTTATTCTGCATAATGACGTTAGATGTCACACCGTCAAATGTCGAATTTCTCAATTATGTGTTTTCACGATTGCCCGATTCTTTCCAATGGCGCTAACATCGATTCGGAGGAGGCCTCGAAGGAGTCTGTGCCCTTAACAAAATACTGGTTGTAAGAAAAATATTTCTTAGAACAATTATAAAGATAATGTTTCCTCAAATACAATCTCAATAACGCACTGATAATAAATATCTACGCTTTAAATTAAGAAGAAGTAAGCATCACTGATAAAGATAAGTCTACTTACTGGTATAAGCGTGAAGTCATTGCCTCCTTATCTTCTTATTTCGCTGACTAATAATGAAAACGTAAACGTAAGCTCAACTGACTATGCATTTATACAGGGAATTCCACTTAAATGGATCCACTGAAACAATTTGAAAATTAAAAACTCTTGTTCAAAAATATTTTGAAGAAGAATTAAATATGACAAATTTTAACTAAAATTAGACAGAAGGTTTAGGATATTGCTAAAAAAAAGTTATTGTATATTACATGTTGATATAAAAGTCTTATAACTTATTTATGTTACTATATAAAGTTACTATATGTTACTATATTAGTGTGAAATTTGTTTTTTTAATTGATTGCGAATGTGAAATGCATAGATGAGAGTTACTCAGCAAAAGTGACTAAATTGGCAAGAATGGATGTGTAATCACAAGAGAGTTTAAGGTACAAGTTTTAATGCGAGTAAAAACTGTATTATTATTATTTCATTAAATAAATATTTACACAATTATTGACATAATATCTGTATATTATGTATTATACTTCCTATTTGATTTTGATTGTTTGGACCAGCGAGACGACTATATGAACCAAACACAAAAGATTGCTTTTAATGTTCACCGAATCGTGAATACTTTTAACAAACAGACGACGATCGAGGTAAGGTGAAATGGTGGAAAAATTATGAATAGATGAATTTATTAATTTACACCCCCGTAGTTGGAATTATCCTCTTCTCGGCGATAGGTCTCCCGATGGACGCAACCATTTTGACAAAGGTAAATTCATTTAATTTGCAATTCGAATTTAACATTTAATTTTTTCATTTTTTTTTGCAGATAGTGTGCTCTATTACCACGTATGTAGTACTATTGGTACAATTTCTGCTTGCAACACCTTGTTGAGAAGAAGCTATAATGTAATGATTTTTAATTGAATGTTGAAGAAACAATTATGGTCGATTGAAGAAGGGCCTGGAATAAATTTATAAACTTACCCCATCACTTTTAATCATGCTAAAAGCAAACTATGCAACAAATTATTTATTCGCGTGATGCATTGTCGTATTGCAATTTGTTTTTTAATATCATACAATTTTCTAATATCAAGAGACTCGTTTAAGCGTTCTACATCGATGATTAAACATCAGTATCTCGAGTTTATTGAAAACATAAGCAGTCTGTCCACTTTTATAACGAAGTTTTTTTCTATTAGTCCATCAGACAGACAATTTTCGTGAGCAACATCAAATTTTTTCCGCTGTAACTTTCGAAATTGCAAAAGAACGATGTCTGAAGCTTGGAAGATAACAGAATTAAAGGAGAACAAGAAGTGGAAACTATTTCACGCCACGGATTTCGTTTCGCTGATGTACCCTTGCTATTTCATCGGAAATCTATTCGGAGTTTTTCCTTTCAAATGTGACTCTTCAGGATATACCATTTCAAGAATTCGTGTTATTTATTCAATGATCATTTTGACCACGTTCCTGATCGTGGCCTTTTACGTAGGATATATATATATTACTACTCCAATGGTACTCCTTACTCTACCAAAAAAAATGCATCGCTATTTGTATCTCATCATGGCTCTAAGCACTATCTCGTTAACGTACGGTCAATATAAAACGATACTACGCTTTCTTCAGGAGTTCAAGGAGGCGTCCTCCATGCTGGCACCAAAGGACTTCAACGACATGGCGATATTCGTTCATTCAAAGGATATTTTTGTATTTTTATTTCTCTCAAGTCACGTGTTCAATTGCGTTGAAAGTGGAAACACGTTCGTAACAGTGAGAAATTTTTACGGTCTATTCATTGTGTTGGTGAACTTCATCATGGACATGTTCCACATTAACTCGGCGTGCGTTTTAAAAGCATGCTTCATGAAAATCAACGAAGAACTTGATAAATTTCGAAAACCCGTCGCCAAGACATTTCTGCGCCACAAACAGAGTACTCCCTCGTTGCTGATGAAATTGAAGAATTTAGAAGGGAAACACCTGCAGGTCACCGATATTCTACAATTACTGAACAAGATATTTGTCACGCAACTCGTACTAACAACTGTCAAGACTTTTATTAATACTACTTTTAATTTGTACTTTTGGTTAGTACGGTTCAACGGTGGGGAAAAAGCTCAGAAGAATCTACTATTTTGGTACTGGCCTTATATTCCTCCTGTCATATATAATTTTCTTAAATTTGTTACGACGATTTGGGCGTGTGAAACGGCGACTAATAAAGCTAAACAAATCCGCACTACTCTTCACGATGTCCTTAGCGAGGCGACCGATTTGTCGGTGAAACGCGAGGTAAGCTACAAATTCATCGAATCTTCAAAAGATGTCTATAAATATTATTAAATTGCAGCTGGAGCTTTTCTCGCTGCAATTACTACACTGTGACACTACGTTTTCAGCGAAAATGATCGATATAAACGTGTCGCTTCTTGTAGAGGTAAGATTGCCCTAAATTTGCCCTGTACAGTACATAGTGAAAAAGGTAAAGCTGAGGGCAAAAGCTTTAATTTAAATTCCTCTCAGGTCAATTAAATTAAAATAAACCTTTTTTACAGCTCGTGGGAGGCGCCACCGTGTACCTTTTGATACTGCTCCAATTCTTATTAAACTCGTTAGTATGCGAGGCCATGCAAGAGTGAACGATGAAATATTTACGATGTTACGTGATTCTGCGTGACGCGTCTGTTTCTTATCGATTCTCTCGACAGTCTTGTGAAATGCACCGTTTGATGTGTCCACGCGCAAACACCTGTAACACTTCTTAGCCACTTTTTCCTTCGCTTATATATAAATTGTACAATTGCGATGCTAAGGAATCTAGCAGTTACATTATACGTTACCATGAGATCAGGTACGAGATTACGGGATGCCAGTTTGTGGGAAGAAATCGTCACGTATAATCACCGTGCAGATAAAAACATTTTGGTCACACTAAAGCGTCAAAGTGATAGCTGACTAAGCGATAAACGCGTTTTTGATCTAAATGTTCTGAATTTATCGGAGTCGCTGCGCTAACGGCAATGGTTCAACCTCGATAATTAACTTTGTGAGTCGCCGATAGTGACGTCGAAAAGTGATCGATTTGGCATGGAATAACCCCTGTTTAATTTTCTACATTATTTTCAACTTAAAAATAGCTGTACATCAAGCGTCGGTAGTTCTAGTGTTAAGAAAGAAACGAGATCAGGACTGCATCACCCAAACCCTTAGATACCCTAAAAGCAGTGTTTCTTACACATAACGCAATTCATTTTTGCTCACTACCTGACGAATTATTATTAGTAACAATCCAACATTACCTACTGGATAATAATAATGAATAATAATGAAAATAAAAATTGCAAATCTTCTAATAATATTTCAAATTATGAATATGTATTTCAAAAAATATTCCTTCAAGTATTTCTAATAATACTTCCCGGTAAATCCTTATCCTTATCCTTATCCTTACCCCTTACAAATATATACATAAAAGTGAAAATGCTGATCGTTTGTCCTTCCTTCACGTTTAAACGGCTAAACAGATTTTTATGAAATTTGCACTATTGGACAGCTTCTTCTTTCAAGATGGACATAGGCTATATCATATTGTGATATTGCGATTCGTTATGTTTTTAACTAACAAAGAAGCATTAAAGGATTGGTTTGGTAATACTCGGCATTGCAACCTAAACCCCATCAGTAACTCATAATATACATTTATCAGTTTTCTGTTTTTTTTTGGCATTCGTTTTCTTATTCGTGTCGTATTAGATGACAAAGAAATATTTGTCATTAAAAAAAAATGCTTGCATTTAATAGTATTTCTGTTGGTATTAAAGTGTGTTTAAGCTGAATTTTTTTCCAATTTTAACATTCAATTTAAAATGAACTGTTGGCGAATTTACGAAAGTGCTGTAACGACTCCAGTTTCCAATTAAACTTGCTTTTGCACTAACTATAAATAAAGCACAGAGGCAAACATTGAAAGTGGCTAATGTTCATTTGGAGTCACCATGTTTTTCACACGGACAACTTTATGTGGCTTGCTCACGCGTATCAAGTGCAGAAAATTTATTTGTCCTAGCACAAGACAGTAAAACGGAAAACATAGTATACGAAACTGCTCTACAATAATTTTTCCTATAAAACTCCTATATTTTATGAGTGTAGCATACTGAGGGGGTCTTAGTGGCAATGCCGAGTATTACCAAACCAATTCTTTAATGCTTCTTTGTTAGTCAAAAACATAACAAATCGCAATATGACATAGCCTATGTCCATCTTGAAAGAATAAGCTGTCCAATAGTGCAAATTTCATTAAAATCCGTTTAGCCATTTAAACGTGAAGAGGAACAAACGATCAGACACTTTCACTTTTTAACCGACTTCGAAAAGGAGGAGGTTACTCAATTCGATCAGTATGTTTTTTTTTTTTTTTTGTTTGTTTTTTTTGTGTGTTCACCGATTACTCCGAGATAGATGGACCAATTGAAACGAAACCTTTTGCATCTTGTAGGGTATGTCTTCCGATTGGTCCCATTAGAAAAAAATTTTTCATTTTTTCATTATTATTGCAAAATACATGAAGTTTTTAATCTCAAGGTTGGACGATTTCAATGATCTTTTAATATGTTGTCGGGGGCATGATTCTGAACAACTTTTTCCTGATGCTTAATTAACGGGAAGCTTTAGTTTCCGAGATATTCGTGAAAAACTATTGTTACTACTACATTGAATTCTACGTATGCCTACGTGTCTCTACCGGTGTATGAGTCAGCATGCAGTCGCCGATTCTCTACTGTTTCTATATACATATGTATACTCTGCAAGGCATGTACCGATCGCGATGAAACCTTTCGCATTTAATAAGAGATATTTCCGCGATGATCCCACTTGCAGAAATGTATGGAACTTGTTAGCGTTGAAAACTATCGTTATTGCAATTAACCAATAAGAACGGTAAACCACCTTACGGCATCCTACAAATACTGCTCGTTCCACTAAAAAGTGTGAAATAAAATAATTTTTAACAAAAAATACAACCGACTTCGAAATGCACTAAAAAGTATGAAATAATTTCTACTTCATTTATACAAATACCCAACAGCTATTAATAAAACCTATTTACTCGTTAAATCGTATACTAAATACATTTCAACCTTTTCGGAGGCGACGCAAAATTAATAATACCCGATGATGCCAATAACGATTTGATAGGTTGCTGACGCCTGAACTAGGGTCTTCCTAGTAGAAGAAAGTTTTTAATTTTGCGCCGCCTCCGAAAAGGTTGAAATGTATTTAGTATACGATTTAACGAGTAAATAGGTTTTATTAATAGCTGTTGGGTATTTGTATAAATGAAGTAGAAATTATTTCATACTTTTTAGTGCATTTCGAAGTCGGTTGTATTTTTTGTTAAAAATTATTTTATATATATTAGTAGAGATAGGAATAAGGAAGTAGGGATAATAATAGTTGATTAAAATTCCCGGGCAGAGCCGGGTAACTCAGCTAGTGTTGATATAAACACCAGATAAGGGTAGATAGAATCGATAAAATAGTTTACATCGTATTAACTTTATCGATTAATTTTAATCAAGATAATGCAACTGTTATTCCCAACAATTTTTTGATACAATGTATCGCATGCTCTATCACTTTGAAGACTCAACGGAACTACTAAAACCCTCTTCCATTAGTAGATGATATTTTCCTTTCGTTTTTTGATGCTTTAGCTAGATTTGCATAAAAATGATTAAATGTCACTATTCTAACTTTATTACTCTTTCTTCACCAGTAAAAGATACAGCCTCCAAGAAGAAGGTACTTTATATACAACTTCAAGAAACATTCTCCAAATGTTCAACCAAGTACCATAACTCGGTGAAAAGAAAATGAAAGATAAAAACGAAACATGGACATTTTTCAACGTAACAAATTATAGAACGTTAATGCATCATTGTATTTTTGTAAATATGTGCATAGGATTTTTGCGTTTTAAAATTATCCCATCGAGATACATATCAAAATCCCGTTTCTCAGTTTCTGCGATCATTTTCAGCATTTGTATGGTGTTAGCCATATACAATGTTAATTACGTTATTGAAACCGACGAGTCCATGGTTTTACACCGCAATTCCATTTTGTTCTTGAGTCTCATGATCGAGCAACGAATGTTTCTTGCTACAACAATAGTTATTAACAATAAATTCCATACATTTTTGCAAGTGGGATCATCGCAGAAGTATCTCCTACTAAATGTGAAAGGTTTCATCGCGATCGGTACATTCCTTGCAGCGTAAACACCGAAAAATAGCGTTAACAGTTATTAGGAATGAAAAAATGCAACATATTCTTTTTGCGGAACCAATTAGAAGAAATACTCTAGAAAATGCAAAAGGTTTCGTTTCGATTGGTTCATCCGTCTCGGAGGAATAATCGGTGAAAAATATAAATCAAGCATTATGTTTTTTGATAAAAAATCGTTAGCAATGTCACGTCCTGTGACGCATTCTTTAAATTCCTTTTTCATCATCCAAATTCATCGTTTCGCAATTCTGAGTGAGCAGTTCATTCGGGTCGACGTACTATGAGAATGCTGACAACCCGAACGAAGGTGGTTCACCCGAATTGACAAATCAAACGTTGCGAATTCTTTTCATCAATATAAAATAACGCGATCGAACACGCTCGCAGTTAGTTCGTAACGTGCAGTAACAATAATATCCGAGAGCGCAGTTAGTTCGTTAGTTCGTAGTTAGCAGTTCAAAGTAATAATTCACGCCGCGTGCAATTCGAAATTCAATTCAAGTACAAGTACTAAAATCCGCGAATATAATCCGCGAAGTACCGTTCCGAGTTTGATCCTCAAGAATCTACACGACTCTGCTACGAATGCTCAGTGCTTCGACAGAGCAAGATTCCGGTACCTCGATTAATTAAATAAGTCTAAATCTATATGACTCTGCTACGAAGCACAGTACTTCGACAGAGCAAGGTTCCGTAAACTTCAATTGTAAAAACGCTAACGAATCGAAAGACTGTACCAGTAGTGAAGAAACATACTTGTGATCGGATTGCGTGATCTTCACTCGAACCATCTACCCTACCGTTCCAATACCTGGACGACTCACCCCAACAGGTTCTATTCGCAGATAAGTTCTACTCGCCAAGTGGAAGGTAAGTGAGAACCTCTATTTAACTAACAATTCTAAAATACATAAGCGACGCCGAGGATCAGTGAGAGAGGGACCTCGCAACGTTACAGTGGTTCCGATACGAATCGAATGCTAAGAAACATAGGACTTACTAACAACCTGCAATATAGGGTAGATTCATACATAGAAATCTAGCTCCAGAATATAAATCTTTGTCTGCAACATTAATATCCAAGTCATTTACTTTCGAGCCAATTTTATATACAACATAAGCAATTAATTGAAATACTGCTACAAAGCATAGATAAAAATCGCTTAAACATAAAACGAACTCACTTACTCCCTACATAATTACAAATAATGAAACTTTCAAATGAATAATAAAAAATCTTAACCAACGGATAACAAAAATACTACGGACGAAAATGGATTAACAAACAGCAGGGCACAAGAAAATCAGAAAATCGTAATTATTCATCAGTCTTCTCACAAAGTCGTAAAACACTTCGTTCACCAACAGAACAGAGAACATTCGACTTCACACCAGAAGTTACAGCCAAGGTATCAAACGCGAATACAAAGTTAGGTGCAATACCCAGAATAAAGAACATAAAAGATTTAACAATGAACACTAATCAAACTGATAACGGAAGTGCCAGTTGGCAGTAATACTAACAGGATAATAATTTTCGCATCAACACCACTCCGCGTTAGTCCCCAAAATAACAGAAATAAAATCGACACACCAAACGAAACAATAAACAATAGTTTCAAACACGACATATCTCTATTAGAAATCGAAGGGATTACAGAACAGCCAAGCCTAATAGGAAATCCGGACGGAGAAAATAACGAAGGAAGTTTAACACTCGATTGGGGAAGTCCGGGAAATAAAATGATGGTTCAACAAAATCAAATGCAACCTGTTCGATTATCTTTAAAATACCTAACAAATTTAGTACCAGAGTTCGATGGAAAAAATATTTCAGTTACAGAATACATAGAAAAAATAAAACTTGCCAAAAATATGATAGCACCAGTAGACGAACCAGGCTTAATTTCCATTTTAAAAATAAAACTAAAAGGAGAAGTATACAAAGCACTAATAAACTCACCAATAAATAACATAAATGATTTTATTCAAGCAATAAGGGTACTATTTCCATCTACCGAAAATATATACAGCCTATATGCAAAATTAATAGAACTGACGCAAAAACCAGATGAGACAATACTCAGCTATGGGAACAGACTACGAGAACTAGTAATTCAAATTAAAGAACTAAAAGAAATGGAAACAGGTATAAATCAACAAACCATAGAGGATTTTGACAAGATCATTAAAAACGATGCAGTAAAAAGCTTTAGAAACGGACTAAAGCAAGAAATCAGAATAGAATTAAAACAAAAAGACGATTTAAACGCCCTTATACTGGAAGCCATTAACTTAGAATCAAGGTTAAAGAAACAAAACATATTGAGAGGCGACCCAGCAATATATATGTGTCAAATATGCCAAGACCCAAATCACGAAGCTTTATTTTGCAACAACGCGGCATGTGTATATTGCAAAAATAAAAACCACGTATCGTTTAACTGCAAACTTGTCAAAAATAAAATAGAACTTATCTGCAAATATTGTAACACCCAAGGACATTCCATCGATGCATGTAAAATGAACAGATCAAAAAGAAATCATTGCCAATATTGTCAAGTAATCGGTCATACAGTTAGCGAATGCCTATTTATAATTAACTATGAAATATGTTGGAAATGCAAAGAAAGTGGTCACGACCCAAATACCTGTACAAAATTTCCAAAAATTACAGAACTTTGCGAACTCTGTAATAGTAGGTATCACATAGCTAAAAATTGTCCAACACCTATGTGCCAACTATGCAATAAATTGGGCCACGCAATAAAACACTGTCCAATAATGAAAAGCAGCGGTTTTCAATTAATTATGTGTGCAATCTGTAACGAAGAAGGCCATAACGCAGAAGAATGCGAAGAAGTAAAAATCTTAGTTAACCAGAACAGAACACAACATTATAATCAAGTTAAATGCCAAATTTGCAACCAATTAGGTCACTCGGCACGAAACTGTTACGAATTAAGGAACCCTCAATGACTCGTACACAGATAGCCATAACTTTAAACATAACAACAACAATTTCCATAGAAAATACAAACACAATGATAACCTCAACAGCAATAACCACTTTGAAAATAATAACACTAATAGAGACAACCCAAGACACACGAACAAACCATGAAAATTCTGCGACTATTGCAAACTTCAAAATCACACAATAGAAGAATGTAGGAAACTAAAATACATCGAAACACATGCACAAAAGAAAGAAATCTGTTCCTACTGTAAAGAATCAGGACATCTAATAGACTCATGTAGGAAACTCAAAAATTTGGAAAATAGCATTGGGAAATTTTGTGACTTATGCAAAAATACGAGTCATACAACCGAAGAATGCTATAGAAGGCAAAACCACCAAAATCATAGATCTGGAACAAAAGATTCTTCCTGGAGAGAGCGCACAGGAAGAAACGACGGTAAGCCGCTCGAAACACACGCAAATAATGTCGATACAAACCTAATACAAAACTGTAACGAAACATTTCCAGAACCCATACTAGCAACTAAACCAAAGCCAAACGAATTAGAACAGGAAAAACTTTTCGGAAACATTAAAGAAAACAGGAATGGCAATGACACGGAATGCCCAATTCGAGACAAGGAACCAAACTTGCCTGACAATCAAATCATTTAGATGCATCTAAATACGCCCTACGTGCAGTACTATCACAAGGAGAAATCGGAAAAGATAAACCAATTGCATACGCATCACGAGTATTACAAGAAGCCGAAATTAAGTATGACACCTATGAAAAAGAAGCTCTAGCAATAATGTTCGCAATAAAGACATTTCGAAATTATATTTACGGAAATAAATTCATGATAGTTACAGATCATAAACCATTACTCTGGCTAAAAACAGCTGACAATAACATTAGAGTGCAGAAATGGAGACTGAAGCTATCAGAGTACGAATACGATATAGCCTATAAACCTGGTAAGCAAAACGTAAATGCCGATGCACTATCAAGGAATCCGGTGGACAATGTACCCTGACAATGAGTTGCATTGAACTTGTTGCAGTGAAGTTGGCTACAAATTCACTAACACATTCACGCTGCGTCGGCGAATGAATGCGTGGCCAACTTCACTAACGCATTCACGCCGCGTCGGTGAATGAATGCGTGGCCAACTTCACTGCGCCAAGTTCAATGCAACTCATTGTCAGTGTACCTACACGTTTCTGTTACAAGAGCACAGGGAAAGAAGAAAATCAGCAAAAATTCGACTCCTGATAAAGATAAAGTAGAAGCTTCAAACGACAATCATATCAAAATCAAAGGAAAAAGGGGTAGATAAAGGAAAAAGATCCAAGAACCACCAGGTCAAGAAACAACCTCAAATAACAACAGTAATGGAAGAACGGTTAAGCACAATGAAGGAAAAGATAAAAACAAAAAAGACAATATAGGAAAACAAGAACAAAGAAACATAATTTACACGAAAAATTCAATTCAATTTAGAAACAATAACATCGTACATATAATTACTCAACAAGGCATATCTTTAGACAAAAACACCAACGAGCTAATGGAAACTAAAAATATAAAAATAAACCCCAACCTGTCCGAAAATGAAATTGAATTAATAGAAATAAAGCATCATCATCGGAAATAATAAAACAAAACTTAACAAAACTATTTAATAACATTAAAAGACTTACTCATACGGAAAAATATAAAAATCTTCAGCATTTCAAGAGACATTAAAATACTAAATATAAACTGGTACGAAATAGAAGAAATATTAAAAAACACTTTCAGTAAAACAGACATTAAAATAATAGTACGCTTAAACAGTATCGAATACGTAAAACCTGCAAATAGGGACAAAATATTCGACCAATTCCACTCTACAAAACTAGGAGGTCATTCAGGTGTAAATAGAACATATAATAAAATAAAAGACAAATTCTTTTATGAAAACTTAAAACAAGACATTCAAAATAGAATAAAAAAGTGTGAGGAATGCCAAAGAAATAAATTAAAAAGAATTAAAACTAGACAAACAATGGTTATAACGAACACACTAATAAAAACTTTCGATAAAATCGCGATGGACATCGCCGGTCCACTTAACGTTACAAAAAATAATAATAAATACATTTTAACCATACAAGATCAACTATCGAAATTTCTAATAGCAGTCCCTCTAAAAGATCAAACAGCAGTATCAACCGCGGATGCTTTTGTGAAAAAATTTGTATGCATTTTTAGTTCACCTAAAATAGTACTCACAGATAGAGGAACAAATTTCACTAGTAAAATTATGAAACAAGTTGCAAAAAGATTTAAATTCTCAAAAATCGAAACATCTTTTTCACCTCAATCAAACGGATCATTAGAAAGAACACTTTGTGAATACTTAAAAAATTTTTTAATAAAAAAATGTGAATGGGATGAATTTCTAGAACTAGCACAATTCAATTATAACACAAGCATTCATTCCAGTCACAAATTCACGCCACATGAACTGGTTTTCGCTTATCCAGCTAGGCTACCCTCTACCGAACCCCTAAAGAAATCAGAACAACTACCCACACTTAACAGCTACTTGAAAAATTTAATAAAAAACATGAGAGATATAGCTAGTATGGCACGCGAAAATCTAATAGATTCAAAGATGAAATGAAAAGAATATTACGATAGATTCGTTAAGCCAGTAGAATTTAAAATCGGAGATAAAGTATGACTACTTAAAGAACCCAAACCAGGGAAATTAGAAAAAGATTTGTATTTAGGACCATATGAAATATTGAAAATAAGAAATAACAATAATATAACAATCGATTATAAAGGAAAGCCAAAAACAGTTCATGCGAACAAATTAAGCATTGAGCAACGCAGGAAATAACATAAACCTTCTTTCTAGGAACAAAGTCAACAATGAAGTTAATTCTATTAATTTGTATCAGCACATTCAAAATTAGCCAAGCAATAATCGGGTTTGATTGTGGCGCAACCAACCCGATCGTGTCAACGTACTCTTTACTGGACACCGGAGAATGCGACTTCCACCATGCAGACGTTAGCATTACCAACACAACGATACGACTACAGATTAGCAGAATTCAGAACAGTCCCCGTCATACAACGTAAAATATAAATCCAACGCACAATCTTTCAATGCGGAATGTTCAGCCATTTAGTACCAGCAGAAAACGCGATACAAGAATATCTTCTCGACATAAGCCACGAAAATTGTAAATCCATACACAATACCGGGATATTTAAATACGACAGCTTTCACACAATTGCGAATTTAAAAATAAATTCCACAAAATCCGTAGGAGTAAGCCTTGTAGGAAACGCAATAAAGAGCTCATGTACATACAGGAGCGTCCTATTCCGATAACTACGTTAAGTTAGGTTAGGTTATATTTTATGGGACAGATGTGAGGCCTCGCCCACGCCTTTAAGAATCCAATGCCTGCTATTCGCCCCGAAAATTTGTTCTACCGACTAATTGTAAGTATGGTTTCGAAACCATCATTTGTTTTAAAACATTTACCCGTTATATTTATGGCTTTTCGACCGCCACGATGTGTTTGTAAACACAGTAGATAAGCGGCGGTCCGTTGCTGACGCATACGCCGCCGTAGATGCATAGGCATACGTAGAAAAAGTTGTTCAAAATGTTAAGTTTTACAACATATTTAAATTTTATCAAAATCGGTGAGGTGTAACCTAATCTCCATAATTACCAAAAATTACACTAATAGAATACATCGCGCAAGTTAGCCTTAATAACGATAAATTACACTTAACATCGGGAACAGTTTGTAAATTTTCGGACGAACATTGTATCGACATGGAAGGAGGGTACACCTTCTGGTCAGCATTACCGAGAGAAGATTGTCTTAAAACCAAATACGACGTATTATACCGAAGTCCGGTAACAAAAATAGCATCTAACAACCGCAAAACATTGTACACAATAGAAACAACCGACATCTCATTCACACTATCAGTGAAAGGAGACATCAAAACTTGTAATAGAATACTAACAAAACCGAACACCCTAAACTAATCATATACGAAAGAACACAAAACAACGTACTATTCGATAACGACGCACAACCATCAAAAGAAATATTAAACTTAGACATGCTCACATACACTAACTCAAAATTTGTATACGTAGAAAAACACTTCAGGGCTCAAATACAGAACTTATATCTAAATATTTTAAGCGAAAAATGCAAACTGGAGAGGAAGACAATCTATAACTCCCTATCCATAGCCTCTATTTCAACCGACGAATTTGCGTACAATCTAATGGAAAAACCAGGATACATCGCTAGGATTGCAGGAAAAGTGGCACATATCATAAAATACACGCCAAAAGAAGTACAACTACTTCACACGGACAAGTGCTACACTCGGTTACCAGTCATCTCTGGGAATCAAACATGATTTCTAACACCTAAAACGCACATACTAATGAAACCAGGAACCCAAATAGAATGCAACACAATTATTCCACAGTATTACAAATTGAACAACAATTGGATAGTATTAACACCAACACCGAGAAAAGCACAGAACCCAGGAATCTTAAAACCTAACACGAACATTTCCTAGGAGTACAAAGAGATGAATTCATTAGCATCGAGCGGAATTTATTCACAGGAAGACCTCCAAAATTCCAACATATCATGTTCCTCCTAGGAAAATCAGCCTTGCTGAACACAATAGCGAGGGGCAGAAGAAAATGTACAAGGAGGATTAATAAACAATCTTTTCACGGAAAACACGCTATCCCACATAACAGAAAATACTTGGAATAAATTCGTGGAAAAATTCATCAAAGGTTCTATTAGTTCAGCAGCAATAATGATCCTTATAATCATTCACATCTGCAAACTAATAATCGACACAATCATATGAGGATACACACTA
The DNA here is from genome assembly GCF_051020975.1 of Osmia lignaria lignaria. NCBI lineage: Eukaryota > Metazoa > Arthropoda > Insecta > Hymenoptera > Megachilidae > Osmia > Osmia lignaria. The sequence continues at coordinate 5,733,827 of NC_135035.1, forward strand.
CACACATTATACGGATGGTCCCTGCACCTACTGGGAGCCACCTTCAGCTCAATTACATATCTATTGGTGACATTAAAGAATAACAAGAACATCAAAAAGCTCCCAAGACGAAGACGCCTAACGAGAAACAAAGACATCGAACTGAATGAAATAAAGATAGAGCAACCAAACAGCCTAAAATGGAGGATATCACCACCTGTCCCACTACAACCACCTGCAATCAAACCACCCGAACCAGAACCGACAACGAAAAGGCAAATGCCAGTCTTCACGCTAGAAGAATTAAACTAAATATACCCAATTCAGGAAGGAACGCAAGGGAATACGCACAAATAAACATACACAAGTTCAAAATAAAAAGTAAAATTTATTCAAAAATAAAAAGGAAAAGTTATTCAATAACAATACACAAATTGAAAATAGGAAGGAAAGTTTATTAAATAACAATATACAGAGTGAAAAGGAAAATAAAAGATGATTTATTCAAAATAAAAATAAAAAAAAATTTCATTCGACACAAATTTCATTCAAAGAACGGCGCAATGTTTAGAAGCCGGTCTTCGTCCCAGTCCTACAAGTCTCGCAAGTATTGGGGGAACTCCTCCCGCCACTGTTGCACGGCCAATCGATATAATACATTGATGTGACCGCGATAGATCACATACGTCCTGTTCGTGCGCTGCAACAAAACACACCATAAGAAAAAAAAAAAACAAAAAAAAACCACCACAAGACCATTTACCCAGGAATAAAACACTTCCTGCAGCGGCGGAAACAAATCCATCTTGTTTACACCTTCTTTTTCTTTCTTCTTTCCTTGATACAGTACAAAACAATTCTTTAAAGTGACGATCCTACTCGCCAGACAAGAATATATACCAAACACCCGACCAGGTGCACAAAAGGTTCAAGTAACCACAAACCACGGAGCACCTGACAATACTCGGAAGCAAGGGACTCGCGACACTCGCTGCCTCAGCACATACCTCCCGCAATAGAGAAACTAATAAACACCAGTCTTCATTCTAGAAACCTTGAATTTAAAATTTAACAAAAGAAGCCCAAAAGTGTCAGTCTACAAAAGTATTCTATACACCAGGCATGGGCAGCAAGTAGTAAAATGAGCACGACCTACAGGAGAGGAAGGCAACGCGAAATGAAACAGACAAGGCTTATGCCCCACTCCTCAAATCTCTCGACGTTGCGTTCTTTTGTTTAGCTATGGTGAGATGCACATGTACATTGAGTTCCATCGAAGTTGTCGCAGTGAAGTTGGCGCGCTAACACATTCACACCGCGACGGTGAGCCGATGGGCGAGGTGCCGACGACGCGGTGTGAATGTGTTAGTGAATGTGTAGCCAACTTCACTGCGACAACTTCGATGGGACTCATTGAGTTGCGTTGAACTTGTCGCAGTGAAGTTAGCCACGCATTCACTCACCGACGCGGCGTGAATGCGTTAGTGAAGTTGGCTACAAATTCACTAACACATTCACGCCGCAGCGTCGGTGAACCGATCTCGCCATTGGCTCACCGACGCGGCGTGAATGTGTTAGTGAATTTGTAGCCAACTTCACTGCGACAAGTTCAATGCAACTCACGTCAGGGTACATACCCCACCTCTTTAAAGCGCTATCCCCACTACATGGAATATCTAACGACTAACAATAAGTTGAAGAAACGCCTTCTCCTCGATCGACGATTTAACGGCAACTCATGGCCGCTCGCGAGGAATCGGGAGCGGGCTCGAATGAGCAAAGTCTGCCCATGCCTGCTATACACGCACTATAACTCCGTTACGTACCCCTACCGCTTCAATCTCAGCGGGGAGGGAAGTAAATGGTCACCCAAAAACCATTTACTCTTTATAACACACTGATTAGCAAAAGTACAAAGAAGTACTAGCCAAAAAAAAAAATACTCAGCGCAACAAAATCACACCAACTAACAAAATATTGTAATTACACTCATCTCAAAATTGTAAAATTCATCTAACTCATAAAAACATAAACTATGAATTTGGATAACACAATTGCTCTATAAAATCCTTACTTTATTCGTTGATATCGTACCGATATGCAACAATCTAGGCGGCCAGGTGTCACGTCCTGTGATGATTTCTTTAAATTCCTTTTTCATCATCCAAATTCATCGTTTCGCAATTCTGAGTGAGCAGTTCATTCGGGTCGACGTACTGTGAGAATGCTGACAACCCGAACGAAGGTGGTTCACCCGAATTGACAAATGAAACGTTGCAACCTCTTTTCATCAATATAAAATAACGCGATCGAACACGCTCCCAGTTAGTTCGTAACGTGCAGTAACAATAATATCCGAGAGCGCAGTTAGTTCGTTAGTTCGTAGTTAGCAGTTCAAAGTAATAATTCACGGCGCGCGCAGTTCGAAATTCAATTCAAGTACAAGTACTAAAATCCGCGAATATAATCCGCGAAGTACCGTTCCGAGTTTGATCCTCAAGAATCTACACGACTCTGCTACGAAAGCTCAGTGCTTCGACAGAGCAAGATTCCGGTAACTCGATTAATTAAATGAGTCTAAACCTATATGACTCTGCTACGAAGCACAGTACTTCGACAGAGCAAGGTTCCGTAAACTTCAATTGTAAAAACGCTAGCGAATCTAAAGACTGTACCAGTAGTGAATAAACATACTTGTGATCGGATTGCGTGATCTTCACTCGAACCATCTACCTTACCGTTCCAATACCTGGACGACTCACCCCAACAGGTTCTATTCGCAGATAGGTTCTACTCGCCAAGTGGAAGGTAAGTGAGAACCTCTATTTAACTAACAATTCTAAAATACATAAGTGACGCCAAGGATCAGTGAGAGAGAGACCTCGCGACGTTACAGCAATGAAAAAATGCAAAATGTTTTTTTAACGGGACCAATCGGGAGAAATACTCTACAAAATGCAAAAGGTTTCGTTTCGATTGGTCCATCCCTCTCGGAGTAGTCGACGAACATACATTAAGAAAAGAAAAAGAAAAAGACATATTGATCGAATTGAGTAACCTTCTCCTTTTCCGAAGTCGGTTGAAAATAATTGCATAGTTTCTTTATACTTAATACAGAATATCTTAATTTTAAGGTTAATTTTAATCATTTACATATTTAACACATTTAATGCTTAAAATATCACAAATTTTACTGAATTTAACAACCGCCCGCCTCCCCCGCCCCACAAATGAATGCGTTGCATACTTGAATGGCTGGATCTAATTGTAAGTATGCCAGAAACACGTACTTATATTTATGAAACTTAATACATTAGAATAATTACAACTTAAAATACAGTATCATAAAATCTATTTAAAATTTAATCTATTAAACCTAATCTATTTTAAATCTATTTTAAATGTAATTTATCAAACCTAACCTACTTAAAATCCATTTAAGGGGAAAAGGTATGGAGCAGGAGAAGCCCAGAACTCTTCTGAACATCTGTGGTTTAGTGTACAGTTCTGATAATAGAAGTCCACTTACTCTCCCACCGCCAACGCCAAATTGAACAGGGATCTAAGGGGGCTACAGGCCCGAGTCTCACTTTGCAGAAGGCCCCGTTATAAGTCTTCCATTCACTATGTCAAACAGTATTGAAAAAAAATTTCCTACTGCTGCTTTTTTTCATTTATTTAATTTGATTCAAAATAAATTTCAATTTTTGAACCAAGTTGATTAAGCAAAGGGCCCATAGATAGTTTGGTAGCCCCGGGATCCCAAGAACCTTAATCCAGTCCTGCCTCCCGCTACTATCTTGTCATTTATATAATGAAGCTGATCTTCGTATAACTACAGTTGAGCACATCAGTGCGGTTTGTCTAAAGTGAGGTGACTCATACTTAACCACGATTATATTATACATATTTAAGTGTTCCTTTCATGACAGATATATAATTTATTACCAACACAAATAACTGTTTAAAACGTTCAATATAAAAATAAGTGTTTGTTGTTCATATTACTAAATCTAGTGAATAATAAGAATTCAATTATAAATTGATATACATATGTACATATTTGAAACTGAGTATTTATACATTTATTTGAATAAGTGGAGTGTAAACAAACGGAGTTCTATTGTAAGTACAGAATGGGGAGCAGTAAATTAAAATAATCTTTTTATTTTTAATTGAGGCACTTAAAACTAAAGAGATACAAGCGAAATTATTATTTATATTTTATTTACAACAATGTATTTAACAGTTTAACTATTTCTGTTCTTAATTCAAAAATTTCAAAAGGCACTTGCATTCCTTTGGATCATAATGTCTAAATTATCAGTAACATTTCTTTTTTTAGAATAATTAAGGACCCGCGTGTATAAAGATGTCATATCACCAATTAATTACTTGGAGCAAAGTTGATTTAAGGATTTTCAATTAAAATTTCTACATTCATCTTATCTGTTAATTATCAAACAGTAATTAGATAATTATAAATTATACTGTCGTTGGTTGTAATGATAACAAGATTCCTCTTTAGTTTTTAAATAAAAACATCAGTTAAACATTTTCTAACTTTTCACAGCATATAGATGTTATCTTTTCAAAACTCGAAATTAGGACAATAGAAGGAAGTAGATATGCTAGGTTGATATAGTGTTACTTTATGAATGTTATTAAACTACGAAATTAATTTTTGAAAAAATTATAGATGATACTTTTATCCATTCGTATCTTCAATAGGAGTATATTATTAGTTTTACACTTTGAAATGCTGTGAGGTCACTAGTGATCAGCACCGTAAATTAGATATGCTCAAACAATTAAAAAAAAAAAAATACAATAGAAAAATATTGTTTTGCATAGAATTGCTACTATGTCAATAATGTAAAGTAGCAAATAGAAAATTTGAAAGAATTGACTATTCCTATTCTTGATAATTAGAATTTCAATTGAATTTAAATGCGCGGGAAATAATTAAGAATGCAAAGATTATTTAAATTTACTCTCGTAGCAAAAATGATTCCACCCTATATTATCATAAACAATTGTAAATACCGCAGACTCATGGCAATTTTACAGAAAACCACGGCAATTAGACGCACCACTTTGTAAACATGTACACGCTGCGAGTATTTACAGAGTTAAAAAACAAAATCATGATAATGAACGTCATATCGAATAAGAAAGAGCGCAGAATCGAGTGAAGCGTATAATATCTTTCAGTAAACCGTCCACTTTGATACGAGACTCGTCGACTGTGGCATTATTACTGCTTCAACATGACTGATTATTTCCAATTGCTGAGTGTGTTTGCGGTGTTGTTCCTTGCTGTGTATTATTACTTTACATCGACCTTCGATTTCTGGAAAAATCGTGGCGTACCTGGTCCACGACCGATACCTGTATTTGGAAATGTCAAGGATGTTATCCTTGGAAAATATGCGATGAACGAATATGTTCTAAAGCTTTATGAGGAATACAAAAATGAACCCATGATTGGTATATTCAAAAGAAGATCACCCAGCCTTGTAATGCTTGATCTGGATCTTGTTAAGGATGTCTTGATTAAGGACTTCTCGACTTTCAATGATAGGGGCCATATGGTTTTCGAAAGGGTATGTATTATAAAAATACAGTAAAGATTCAATAATAAAATAATTTTTAACAAAAAATACAACCGACTTCGAAATGCACTCGAAACCATCCGAGAAGTGGGGGCCAAAACTTTAGCCCCACTTATTGTTAAACACCCTTGACCCAATACTACATTAATATAATAAATTGTATTTTCAGACTGAGCCACTATCTCTAAACATTGTCAGCTTAGAAGCCAAAAGATGGCGTCCATTGAGAGCAAAACTCTCATCGGTATTCACATCTGGAAAACTCAAGGATATGTTCCCTCTAATACTTGAATGCTCCAATCATCTTGAAGAGTGTTTAGAGAAGATAGTTGAAAAAGATGGACTTCTTGATTGTCGCGAAATAGCAGCAAGATTTACCACTGATGCTATAGGAAGCTGTGCCTTCGGGATTAATATGAATGCGTTATCAGATGAAGGAAGCAAATTTCGACAAATTGGAAAAAAAATATTCAAACCTGATATCAAGAGACGTTTATTAGGTACTGTGAGAGAAACTATGCCATGGTTGTACAATTTGCTTGGCTTCGTGATACCGCGAAATGAAGTGACGACATTTTTGACAAATATCGTCTCAGAGACGATAAAGTACAGAAAGGAGAATAATATTGTCAGACCTGATTTTATTAATGTGCTCATGGAGCTAAAGGATGATCCAAATAAATTGGAGAATATCAGTAAGTAAATTTGAAGTTTAATTACGCAAAATGAGCCCGAAGGGCGAACAAAGCGTTCTAAGGTCAGGATTTTCATTCTTTAAGACATTACTCCTTTGACACTAATAGTTTGAAATTTTGTGTCAAAATCACTACTAATATGTAGATAGTTGTTACCTCGGTACTGCAGCATTCGGCTTTCTCTTCTTGGTTATGACTGTACATTGAGTTGCATTGAACTTGTCGCAGTGAAGTTGGCTACAAATTCACTAACGCATTCGCGCCGCGTCGGTGAGTGAATGCGTAACCAACTTCACTGCTGACCTGATGTTCAGTCGTCGGTGCTGGGCAGATTACAGGTTTTAGGCGCTTTTTACTCGAACTTTTAAACGTTAATTACCGGAAAACAAAGCCGCAGACACTATTTCATCATATTTTGATCCCTAGAATCACCCCTTAAAAAGTCTCCCACCTCTTGTTGAACACCTTATATATAGGACTCCCTCCCCTCCATTATCATTCTCTTTGAAATCACCTACGATAAGGGGCGGAAGCCTGGAAAGAGAAGGCCTGCCATGCTCGATACACACTATACGATTACCAAACCATATTGAAATTATTATACTGAATATTACACAAATTATCCACCTACCACCCAACTACCTTTCGCGTACCATTGGTGATACGCGTACCACTCGATTTGTGATCCAGGATCAGCGATGTAAAATGTCAGTTTGGGAGCTTAAATTTGAAAATTAACCATTCGTATCTTGAATAAACAAGAGAATTAATGAGTTAATATTCAATTGTAATAAATGGATCATCAATGTTCAAATGGCATCTCATGAAATTTTTCAGAGGTGACGGACAGCCTGCTTACCGCACAAGCTGCTGTTTTCTTCGCAGCTGGCTTTGAAACTTCTTCAACTACAGTTGGACACACTCTGTATGAAATGGCTTTGAACCCTAATATTCAGGATAAACTTCGACAAGAAATAAAAGAGGTTTATACTAAAAATAAGGGAAACTGGACTTATGACAGCCTAAGAGACATGAAGTATTTGGATAAAGTATTCAAAGGTACGGTGATAAATATGCAGAATAACGGAGCCATCTTGGATTTCAATGGCGGACTCTTCTAGTTTTGAGTTATTTGAAAAAAAATTTAATTTAAAGCTACATCAATTTTTGACAGCATTTTATATTCAATAATGTTAGGTATAAAGATATCTCGTGTTTACGTTCCTTACTGAAATCGTTGACTAAAGGTCAATACTAATACTTAATACTCGATACTCTACAGTTAATTCTCCATAAATTAATCGCACCTTAATTCTCTATTACTAATAAACTTATTTTTCTTTAACAGAAACACTCAGGAAGTATCCACCAGCTGGGCTCCTAACAAGAAGATGTAACAGCAATTACACTTTCAATGGCACAAAAGTATCCATCCCAACAGATACTGAAGTGTTCGTCTCTGTCCATGCGATTCACACAGATCCCAACATCTATCCAGACCCCGACGTTTTTGATCCTGAAAGGTTTAACGAGGATGCAGAAGCTGCACGACACTCTATGTCTTTCATACCTTTTGGCGATGGACCAAGAAATTGCATTGGTAATTTATTAAACTAAAAATATGAAATAATATAGAAATTAACAGCAATGTCTAAGTACAGTACTGAGCATCCTAGCTTTCCTTATGGAACATGGTGATGTAGAAGAAAGAAAATTCACTGCTCCTCTTTAACCCTCGGACGACGGTCCATGGAGAGAACTACAATTTTAATTTATGTAATTTTGTGTTTCATATTCCCATTTTCTAAATTTTAGTGTTCCTTTAAAAATTTTTCTTCCAATATGTATAAAACTCTTTCATTTAAAAATTATACATTTAACTTTAGATTAACATTCTTGTATATGTTTTGTAAGATTGGGTCACCACTGACCCAGGCTCCTCTGTTCAAGGGTTAAAGGTCAACAGAAAGAACAGCTCAAGATCGAAGTGATCGTAAGATCATCTGTTTAGCTTTCTCGAACTTTGCATATCGAAAAAGATAAATAGATGAATTCGACTAAAAAAATTACTAAATTACTTATCACTCGACTAAATTGCTCGACGTGTGTAAACAAACCTTAAGAAGTAGTAATTCACAAGTATTAACACATTGAGCCGGAGGCAATTTTTCAAACCCTACCATGGATTTCTGAAATTATAAAATTCCCACGCCTAAGGGGTAGATCTGCGAGTAATGAGGCCTTCTTCCCCTACAGCGCCATTTTTTTGTAGAGAAGCCTACTATGTCCGGTACTTCGCATCAAATACTAAAATTACATTTCATAATGATTCGTCCATCTTTTACTGCTGTTTTTATATACAGGGTGTTTGACAACAGGTGGCAGATATTTTAAGGGGTGATTCTAGGGGTAATCAAAATAAGACGAAAATCAAGAATGACGAAATAGAGTTCGCGGCTTTGTTTTTCAGTAATTAAAGTTTAAAAATTCGAATAAAAAGCGCCTAAAACCTGCAATCTGCTCAGCAACGACGACTGAACGTCTGGTTAGCAGGGGTGGGTACAGTCATAACCAAGAATCATTGAATAGTAGAAACTTACCTCGTGCTATTCTGTTTCTCGGTACTGCAGCATTCGGCTTTCTCTTCTTGGTTATAACTGTACCGACCCCTGCTTACCCGAAGTTCAGTCGTCGTTGCTGAGCAGATTGCAGGTTTTAGGCGCTTTTTACTTGAATCTTTAAACGTTAATTACTGGAAAACAAGGCCGCAAACTCTATTTCGTCATTCTTGATTTTTATCTTATTTTGATCCCTAGAATCATCCCTTAAACAATCTCCCACCTGTTGTCGAACACCCTATATAATACAAATATTATTAATTACTGTTTCAGGAGCACGTTTTGCAATTTACCAGACCAAAATTGGAATAATACAGATGTTGAAAAATTTCAGAGTTGACGTTTGCGATAAAACACTAATTCCATATGTTAGGCATCCTACAGCTCGTGTGCTTGCACCACAGAGAAGCATTATTTTGAAAATAAGTAAAGTTCAAAATTAAATTATAAAAGACATTAACAATAAGATCTTACTTTAGATCTATAAAATTATTGTAAAATAAGTAATGTTGATAAAGTATGAAGATTTTAAAGAGTAATGTATGTACTATATTAAATGTTTATATGTAGTTGTATATATGTGAGAAAAATAATAATACAAATTACTAATTTGTTATGTTATGCGATATGTTGCTCATTGTCAGTCAACTAAATTAAATCCTAGAATAATTAATTCCTGTTCATATTGAGAATAATTCCTCACTGACACATTAACTGAGTTATATTTGAATTTTTACAACTTTTTATAAATAAGACAAAGGAAGAAATTTTTCTTAAATTAGTGACACATAAATGATCGATTGAAAAACATCCAATGCAGGGCTGGTCCTATTGATAGTGCAATTGATGGTAAAATTGATTTAAACTATACGAAATTCAAATCTAATAAATCATAAAAAAACTAATAAAATAAATCATTAAAAGTCTTTTATTACTTTCCTGTTGAGATATTATTAGATATTAGGATATTATTTAAATTTTTGCAGAACAAAACATCATAATACCTATTTTAAAAACTACTAATCATCACATTTAAGGGGGTAGACACGGCACGTGACCTCATAATGACTTAAAACCTAATCTTCTTATTAATTGTCAGTCTTTATATAAAAGGTTTAATTAAACATAGCAGTAAACATTGTACTGATTACTTGTTATTCATTAATTTAATCTTTCATCTCTTGTGGATTGTGATATCTCAATAGAACGAAATTTTTTAGTTCTTACGTATTTCATTGGAAGTGTTGATAGCGACATCTACAGATATAATAGTCCATCTGTAGCATCGATCTGAAACACAAGAGGGCCGAGTACTCCGACGATAAGATTCTCGATAAACAGTTAAGGTAGTGCAAACGGGCGGAACACATCGACTTAACCTGTATTAAATAACTCTTTTCCAAGATAAAGACGTTTGGTAGTTGATTAATCATTATCAACAATTTTATTTGATCGTTTCATGGAAATCTAATTTGTGCAATTCATGGTGACAATTCTTCCTACTTTTATTTATATTCCATCCATATCTCCACTACCTTTATCTCCTGTATCTCCTCTGAACATAACAGGCTACTTTTACTCAAGAGTGCGTCGTTAATGTACACTGAGAAAAATATTTCCGTAAGTATTTATTATCTTTATAAACAATCGTAAACAGAATACTTATGTAAATCGTATTAGCTCGCTGTGTGAATACTATTTCATTTCCGGTTATTTGAGATGACAGTGATTAATGTCGTGTTGACTGACCTTGCTGTACAATTTAAAACAGTGGTAATACTTGTCACTGTAGTAATAATTGCATTACAAGGAATAATGCATATATGTAATACACAGTTTTTATGCTCTTCCTGACATATTTATTTTTCTTTCAAATGAGATAATTTTTGAAACTGAAAATATTTTTAAATATATTGAAAATATACCTCATTTACAATTTTAATTGAAAACAGGGCGAAGTTTTCGAAAACCTGTCAAATCTGATTTGGCTGAGATTCTGCAAATAGCTTCATTTTGCATGAAAACAATATTTGCGAGAAGGATTTTTGGCGACTCAAAGGTTAAGATTCAAAATTTGGCGAAAAATGTTTTACCATGTTAGTGTAATTTCCTGCATTACAGACACCGCGTAGAATGAGGTTACAACAGTATTCTGTATACGTTTTTCATTAGTTTTCATTATATACATATTTAATGTCTTCCAATAATTGATAAAATGGATCTCCTCCACTTTTCTTTTCTTTCGTCACCGACGAGATACTGTTAAAGACTGTCATTCCCTGTGTTAAAGTTCGGCACGTCAAATGGGCCTGGGGTACAATCGGTAAATAGGAATGATGGATAATGTAGAATAGTGATATTACCCATTGTACCGCCGAAAAAAACTGTTATATGACCAACGAGATGATTTAGCTTTGTCACAGTACAATAATTATCTCGTCGGTACTGCTTGGAAAACAATTATATTTTACCTTATAATTGGATTACATTCTTATTGTAATAATCGATACTACATAAATATATGAAAAATAAGAATATTTGGTATGTAACATTCTGAAAAAAATAGAAGAATTGAATAAAAAATAATTCGAAAATTACTGTTATATTTATAAAATATCATTTAACTGTTAACAAAGACTCGTCTCTTAGCAGACTGTTAACAGGTGGGCATTTTTACCTTTTTCACAGGTAGTGGAGGTAGGCATTTTTAACAGAGAATGACATACTAAGCACTTAATGTATTCCCTTATTCTGCCATGTGGTGAACAGAGTCGAACGTCCCAAACGTTTAAAAGCTTGCGTCCTTGCATACCCGCGCTGACACTGGCGCACTCAAGGGGGGCTAAGGGGCTCTAGCTTCCCTCAAAGAAAAAGGAAGGAGAACAACAGAAAATTTTCCAAAATCTGTTCCTAATTAAAGTAGTGTTACTGTTTATGTAACATATTAATAACAGTTTTTTGTATTAAAAATAATTTTAATACAAGATTTTAAAGAAATAATAATAGCATCGACCAGATAAAATATCATCTCATGTCTCATGATACAGTTCAGCACCGAACCTCGTCGTTGGTAAACTCACTGACTCTGGTTCTGTTTCTTACTGCGGCCGCAATATATTCTAGAGGGCGTAAGAAAACGTCGAATTTTTTCGCCGCCGCGAACTCCCATAAGGATGGCAGTCTTTAACAGTATCTTGTCGGTGCTTTCGTCCTCAAGAAAACTCAGCATTCCCGGTATTGACACTGTGTCGGTAAAGCAGAGAATGACATTACCGTTAGAATATTACAACCGCCTTCAAATATTTTCGCTACTGTTGCACAATTTGATTGTCCAACAAATCGGCGGGGGAAATCCCTCCCTCCGCACCACTACACCATAAAATATAGCATAATCTAACCTATTTTGTTTTAAAGATACGTGGGTAATGTAGGAAATGATATTAAAATAATAAAAAAACTTTTTCGAATCGCCAAAAATCCTTCTCACAAACATTGTTATTATGCAAAATGAAGCTATTTGCAAAATTTCAACCAAATCGGATTTGACAGGTTTTCGGAAAAACAGCTGTGTTAACCACATTGTTACGTAATCGCGGTAGATTATGCAATGGAATACAACGGATATCAACAACTGTTTTTTTAATTACATTATATATTTCTACGGTTTTAACCATTTTCTGCTCTAATAAAGTGTTGATTTTCAACTAACGGCCATACGACTTAGGACTACTACCGGTTCTCGTCCGATCACCGAAGTCAAGCTAAGTTCGGCGCGGATAGTACTTGGATGGGTGACCGCTTGGGAACTCCGCGTGCTGTTAGTTCTTTTTTTTCTTAAATTAAAAAAAATTTAACAACCGTATTCGATAAAATTCTCTTCTATTTAATTTTAAATACAATTAATTAATTCTTTATTACCAGGACTGAATTAAAATTTCTGGGGCTATTAAACATTCGACGGCCCCTCTTGGTTGATAACCTTGATTCAAAAATTGAAATTTATTATAAATAAAAATAAATAATAATTAATCATAAAGAAAAAGAGCAACACAAAAAATTTGCATTTGATATTTTTTAACATAGTAAATGGAAAGTTTATAAGAAAACCCCCTAAAAAGTGAGGCCCAGGGTTATAGCAATTCTTCCGAAGTAGACTTTCCTTTTGTACTTTCTATTCTAGTTTCTTTATTTTCTTCCACTTTTTCTCTTTTTCATTTTTGACTTAAAATAAAATTAATATAACGAACCACTATATTTCCTTATGATTATTAGACAAATATGTAATAAAGATAAATCAGTAAAAAAAAAATTGTCAGAAATATTCTATACTTATGTATAAATTAATTCAAAGTTCAGAATTTCCTTAATACGGTGTCTCGGCAGTAGAAGGTTAAGCATTCTATCAATAAATTTATTAACCATCACACTGCTGTAACATAAATCACATCGTTTTACAGGAAATTTATTTCGCAACATCTTCGTCCGTCAAATTCATGAGGACGTTCAAACGATGGCAATTTACCTAGAAATTTTCTGCGGAATCGCAGCCCTATGTTTGGCGTTTTACTATTACTTCATCACAGTCCTCGATTTTTGGAAAGTTCGAGGTGTTCCCGGACCACAACCAATCCCAGTACTGGGTAACATCAAGGATGTTATGTTAATGAGAATGTCGATGAGCGATTACTTGAAGAAAGTTTACGATGAATACAAACATGAACCTATGGTCGGAATATTTACCAGAAAAACGCCTATATTACTTCTTCATGACCCAGAACTTATTAAGGACATTCTGATAAAGGACTTTTCTAAATTTGCTGATCGAGGACTTCCTGTTCACGAAAAGGTATACATATTAGCAAATAAATTACTGCGACGATTTGTCCATAAGGGCTACAGGCTGCCAGAATATTATATATTCATTTAGAAATCTTTTTAAATAATGATCTTTAGATTTATTAATGATATAATTTTTTTAATCCATTTTGATCTTGTTTTCACTTTTATTACTGCAGCCCCGCCATTGCAAACATTTACGAGCCTCCATTGCTGTGGAGTTTTTGACTTCTAATTCGAAAATACTGCGTTAAGCATGCCATCTTATGATATGACCCGTTCGTCTCATTTACTATCTTATATCACCTGTTCGTCGTGCTTGCCATCTTATGATGTCATCTGTCCGTCGCGTTTGACATCCTACGATGTCATCCGTGCTGAAACTGTTAACGACTAGTCAATAGTTTTACTGCTACTCTATACGTTGAGCATGCTTATACATATGTATGTGATGTCATCCGTCCGTAAGGTTTGACATCTTATGATGGCATCCGTGATCATGATATTAAACCTATGATGCTGGTCACTGATGACCCTCAATGTGTTAAATATATAAGAATAACAAATTAATTTGAAAAATAATTACAGGCAGAACCCCTATCTCCGCATATCTTCAATCTAGAAGCAAAAAGATGGCGACCGCTAAGATCAAGACTCTCACCAGTCTTCACATCAGGAAAAATAAAAGATATGTTCCCACTCATATTAGAATGCGCTGATCATTTGGAACAATATCTAGAGAAGGTTGTTGCAAGAGGAGAGCCCGTTGAATGTCGCGAATTAACAGCAAAATACACAACGGATGTGATTGGTAGCTGTGCCTTTGGTATTGAAATAAATGCGATATCCGATGAAGAAAGCGAATTTCGTCGAGTGGGTAGAACGGTATTTGCTATCAATTGGAAGCAACTTCTGCGATTCCGAGCTAGACAAATGTTTCCACGACTGTACAATTGGCTCGGTTATATACTACCACCGACAGAGATAACGACCTTCTTCACTAAGGTCATCGTAGACACGATAAAGTACAGAGAAAATAATAATGTTACCAGACCTGACTTTGTTAATATGCTTATGGAACTCAAGAAACATCCAGATAAATTGGAAAATATTAGTAAGTAGAATGTAATAATTTAGAGTTGTGCTATAACACAAGTCTGTTCATGACATTCAAGGTCATATTACGATACATAATATAGTCATAATTAAATACATTTCAATGTCATTTTTTTGAGGGTTAAAAAAAAATTGTTTAGAAAAAAATATCACTATTAGCATGGGTGTGGTTGAACTCATGACTGTTAGTAAAATATCAGGAAATATGAGTTCGAGACAGGGCCGAATTAAGATTTCTGGGCCTTCGGAGCTATTAAACCTTCGAGGGCCCCTCTTAATTAATTAACTTAATTCAAAAATTGAAATCTATTCTAAATAAAATTAAATAATATTTAAGGGCTACAGTAAAGAAAAAGTTAATTCAATATTTTTTAACATAATGAATGGAAAGCATATAACGGGACCCCGTACAAAGTGAAGCCCAAGGTTGAAGTATACATACACCTCCCCTTAATTCAGCCCTCCTTTGAAATGAATTCGTCTTCATAGCTTAATCTTCATATCAACTTTTTTTGTATCTTTATAAATAATAAAATATTTAAGACTCAAGTATCGAACGCCCATTTTTAACGCGATTTTTGAAAATTGATTTAATAAGAGTCACTATTAGCAATTATTAAACCATAAGCTGAACATGAGTGGCCTTTGATATTTGCATTCAAACATATTTAAAATAATAATCAGAATTTTTATGAACACTTTTACTGAAAATTAAATGTTTAATTTTTACAAAAAAATTTTGACTGTTTTTTGATCAAAAAAGTTATTTATTTTTAACATAAAAAAGGTAGATACATGGATCATAATTACACTTCTAACACCATAAAATGCTGAGATTTTTAAATCATAATATAATGAAGTTGAACACAGCATATACATAAATTTTATAATATTTTGACACCTGATTTTTCAGAGTTAACAGATAGTTTACTGACTGCTCAAGCTTTCGTTTTCTTTGTCGCTGGTTTTGAAACCTCTTCAACAGCAATTAGCAATGCTCTGTACGAATTAGCCTTGAATCCTGAAGTACAGATTAAACTGCGACAAGAAATCAGGGAATTTTATGATAAAAATGATGGCAAATTGAAATATGATGAAATAAAGGATATGGCGTATCTGGATTTAGTGTTTAAAGGTACATAGCTCCTGACAGTAAATATCTTTTCAAAAATGTAATCTTTATTTAACTTTCTATCTCATGTAATACTAATTATTATACATTTTGTCAAATATTTCAAAAATTGGAAATTTGAAAAAATTTTTCCTTGCCATTTAATTATATGTATATTTAGTTCAATCTAAATAATTCTTTTTGCAGAAACCTTAAGAAAATATCCACCTGGACCACTCTTATTGAGAAAGTCAATATGCAATTATACTTTTGAAGGTACAAAGGTCACGATACCAAAGAAAACATTTGTGTGGGTACCAATATATCCTATTCATCGGGATCCTGATATTTACCCAAATCCTGATGCTTTTATTCCTGAGAGATTTACTGAGGAAGCGGTAGCGAGCAGACACCCTATGCATTATTTACCCTTTGGTGATGGGCCAAGGAATTGCATTGGTGCGTATAAATATTCTAGTACTATTTAAGTATTATAAAAAGATACATTAGATATAGGAGAAAGCAGGGTAAAGGTGGGTGCTCAATATATTTATTTTCGTAACAAAAACAATGAAATTGTTTTGATACATTGAATTTATTTTTATAATTTAATTTGAGTATTTAAAAATTATTCATAAGAACTTTAATATGTACTTCTCTAATCATATTTTTTTTATTATAATTTTAATGATATTCATAATATTATTGATATATGTTACAGGAGCACGATTTGCAGTCTATCAATCCAAAGTTGGACTTATAAAAATACTTCGTAATTACAAAATTGATGTTTGCGAGAAAACTATGATTCCTTATCAAATTGACCCAGCCGCTTTCTTATTGGCGCCGAAAGGAGGAATATATTTAAAAATAACAAAAGTAGAGAGTTAATATAAAATTTAAGTAACAAAAGAAATATTATAGTATTTATAATATATATTTTTTACTTCTAATTTTAAGGATCTAAAATACTATCGGAAAACAGTATTTCCGAGATGTATATACTTTTTATTTATAATTAATAGACAATTTTGTTAAATTGAGAGCCAGTCTAAAACAATGATATAAATTATTAAATAAAAACATAACGAATTTGTCTTTTGTTTTATAGTGTGATTAGATTATTAGATATTCCGAATTTTTTTATAATATAATATTATTTATAAATAAATTGTATACTATACCACAGTTCACCAGAGTCCATAACTACGACGCGCAGGTTGGAAGATGGTGGGGGAACGCAGCGAGCTCTCTGCTAATCGCTTTCCACTTCGTTTGGGAGTATCGCCAATCAGGGCGAAAATGCGTACTGGAGATGCGCAAAGAACTAAAACTGGTCTTTTCGCAGTTATGGACTCTGGTGAACTGTGGTATAGATAAATTATTTCAGATTGCAATTTTACATATTCCCATTGTTTTTGATTATAAGGAAAAATATTTAGAGATGGAAGTATTGTGCAGAGATAGAAAGAATATTAGCGGAAGGAATGCAGGTACCATTGGTTGTAGTCGGTAAGTCACATCTCACGCACACGTATTCTAGATCGTCGCGTGTTATTGGCCGATGCGATCACATATTAATCGCGTCGCCTGACAAAGAAGAAAAATGAAACTCAAATTTGGGGACAGGGCGGAGCGTGCTTAGTGCTCCCTTTGCCCTTGTACCGTCTCGCTAATATTCTTTCCATCTCTGCACAGTATTTATTTCAAAGGCCCAAATATAATAGCAATGTTTTTTGTAACCAATAAATGTATCATTTGTATTTTTTTAGGTATGAAAAACATTGAGTTGGTTCAATTAAATGGAATACTCTGTATTTAGTGAAATTTAAAAAAATTTTATAAATCTATTGCATGGTATTCTGACGTTTATCAAAAATTAATTAACTTATAATTTTTTGAATAATTCTTGAAATTATTTAAAAATTATTATTTTTATTTTTACAGCAAATAAGTTGTTACGTAGATATATTAAACCACCTAAGAAATATTGATGATCTTAAAATCTTGATAAACATTGTTGTTACTATCTGAATTCAAGTTCAAAATTTGAAGAAATGGCTTACACTTATTAATTCTACATAATTTATATGTATAACTTAAACAATGCTTAGTTAATAAACATGTTTATTATACTTTTATTTCTTGATGGATAAAATAAAAATTCAATTATACTTTCCATAATCCATGTTAAATTATTAGTTGCACTTTTAGGCAGAATAATAAATAATGTAAAACATGTCCAATGAACAAATAATTTTTGTATCATTTATTAATTATCACCGTTAAACATTTTTTGTTGTTAATATAATTTCTATTTAAAAAGAGTAATTTAAAGGTAATAAACATAAAAAAATTGAAATTAACGTTATATCATGAAACTTTCATTACTTTACTGTTTATATAATGTTTATAATTTTCAAAAACCATTTGCAACTACATAAATAAGGGCATAATTAATTCTAAAGTAACGCGTTCATTCTAAACCCCTTTAGAAGTGACAGATCAAATTAGGTCAATGTGTCACCACAGAAACACACGTGATCACTATACATCACTTTCCACTGCTTTTACATTAAATATATTTCCTTCTAGAATAGAATCTTTTTAATTATATAATCGTTCATAATTTAAAAATTCAAAATTCGTAGTTTTCAGTTAATATGTATATACAAATACAATCATGTGTTAGTAGTATCGAGTCTTTTTAATGAACTCATTCTCGCAGTTAACTTCTGGATTGTAGTCACTGATTGTAGGAAAGAGGGACGCTAAATAACCTAGCGGCCGTGAGGTTAGGTTCTATGAATCTGTATCGTCCAGTTGTGCGTCGGAAGAAGGTGCGAGGTGATCGTTATGACATCACCGTGGGAACGTTAATTCTAAAACACGAATATAAAGGATGCAGATCATCAAGAAACGAGTCACTCGATGTAGGCGACGTACACCTGCATCATTCAAATCGTGCAACTTAGTGTTGTATACCGAATTATTCACTATCGTACTTAGATAGTCCGGTTTTCTTATCATATTATAAGTCAACCTTCAACAACAAACACTCCAAGTCCTTCCTTCTATTCCTAATGATTCCTCCGAACTAGTCATCTCCAAACCTTGACCTCATGACCTCATCCCCTACTGATTGCTGGACTCACGTTAACTCCCAGCTTCCTATTTTTTCGATCCTATAAAATACCTAACATTTTTCCCTCCAGGGGCAGATTTTTCCGAACCAACTTAGGACTAGAGTCTACTTTTGTCACGACGAATATTGTATTAAAAACTTCGGTTGTATTTCGCGTTGTGATTAAAATAAATAAGTATCGCGAGTGGAATACAACATTAGTCACTACATAAATTCATTCAGGACTGTCATACTAAGGAAACTGGATATTTAACACCATGGAGCATGAAAGCAAGGGTTTCGATGATATGCCACACAGATCAAAACGGAAACCAATCAATTCGAACGAAGAATTAGAGAACTGGATGACTCGGCTTCCGACAGCTCTGAGAAACGTACCCATAATACATTTGGCGATACCCGGTACGTTTGAAATATTTTTAGTCTCTATCAAACATATTTTATATTTAATGAGTTAATTTTTATCTAAAATATTTAATTGGAACTAATATTACCTTCTTATAAATTTAATTAGACAAAAATGAAAGTTTTCAAAATTTCTTTTAATTGTTGGGGTTATACAATTGAAATTTATAAAACTACATTACCAACTGTATTTACTGTGTTATTAAGATCGTAGGTTATATTCTGAATGTTCAAGGCCGCATTTATACTACATCAACTATAAAATGAATACATGTAACGTCAATTGTTAATTTCTAACAGGTTCTCACAATACAATGACTTATACCATAATGAAAGATAATGATATCGGACCCGACGAGCCTAGATACATCAGAGCACTCGGCCGTTACTGTTCGATTGTCTCAAAACCTATTATTTTTAATTGGTCTATTACACAACACGATAACGTTAAGGAGCAGCTGAACGGCGGAATCCGATACTTAGATTTACGCGTGGCTACGAAACCGATGAACGGTGATATTTATTTTGTTCATGGTTTATATGGATCAAAAATATATCAGCCATTGCAACAGGTAGCAGAGTGGCTGTCATCTCACGCCAACGAGACTGTAATCTTAGATTTTCAACATTTTTATTCGTTTTCTGAAATGGACCATCGTCACCTTGTGGATACCATTCTTCAAATATTTCACTCAAAATTGTGCCCAACAGCTTCCACCTTTACTCATATAACACTAAATTGGCTTACTCTGGAAAGGTATCAGGTTATTGTTATTTACAGGAACATATATGCACAGAATTACTCCAACTTGTGGCCGAGTGGTCTATGGCGGACACCATGGCCTGATACTGCTCGCGTCAATGAACTTATAGATTTCTTGAATCGTGAACTCCAAGCACGTCCGTTGGGAATCGGTTTTATTTCGCAGTGTCTTTTAACGCCAGATATGCCTTTCGTGCTGAAACATTTATGTGGGACGCTACAAAGGAATTTAGCACCTGTATGTCAAAAACCAATTCTTTCTTGGATAAATCAAAAACAACCCGGCCGTGGTGGTTTGAATATCGTTATAGCCGATTTTATATCTGATACAAATTTTTTATTTTGTAAAACCGTTATCGAAAGTAACAAAAAATTTTTTAATTGATAGAATTCTATGTAAATATTTTGTACTTTATATAAATACTTGATTCTATTGTGATAAATTGATTATTATGCATTTTGAATGCAAAAGTACACCATTTATTTTTACTTCTAATGAAGTATTTATTTATATTTGTAATAAGTAATATAATAAATTGTAGTTGAAATTACTTTAGTAAAAAGTTAAATATTTTAAGTTAAATCTTCGCATAACCTTTAAGTCTTCATAACAATTTATGTAATGAGTTGAATTCTAAATTTTGGCAATTTTTCAAATAAATACAATGCCAAAAATAAATTGAACTATTTGATACCTTAAAGACAATGATATTTTTGTGCAAAAAATATTAATCTACAATTACTAATAAAATATAAATACAGATTGACTAATAATAAATATTAAGCATACAAATTAATTGGATGTTGTAAAGATTTCATTCTTCTTTTGTAATATTTTTTTATTATTGAAATAAACGTCATTTATATTGTAATATTTTGTTGCGTGACTTTAGCAGGTTTTAACGTATTTGATACGTTCCTGTAATCGTCATCGTTACGTCACGAAAAATCGCGCATGCGCGAAAAAATCCCATCTAACATCACTGCCCTTTCCACTGTTGTCCCGCCAAATTGTTCAGGCTAGTCGCGCAAGCGCAAAATACTCCCCCCTTCCATTGTTAACGTGTCTGCATCTCTTGCTCCGCGGGTCTTGCCACTCAAGTTTCACGCTGATTGGTCAATTTTTAATTTTCAACAACGAAATGTGGCTAAACTACTGATTCCATCGAAAAATGTTACAGAACTTTTTACTTCGATTTTTCGTGATCTATCCAGCGGTGGAGAGGTCTTCAGGGTATTTTTTAACACCCTGTATATAAAACTTGAATATTAAAGAAAATATCAATAAAAAAAGCAGTTCGTCTCCTTTTTTTAAGTGCTTCGCAAGTTAATGTATTTCAAAGTATTAATGTATTAAAAAAATTTTAATGTATTAAAAATCAGAATTGAAACCATAGAATCGGGATTCGAACTGAATCTCCTTGTTTCTCAATTCTGCCATATTGCCATGGATAAGATTATATTATTTTATCGACTCGTTGATGCTGCTGCCACATGCTTAGGTGGCTTGAGCATCGAGCCGATAATGTAGAAATGACGGGAGCAGCCGAACGGAGGAGCTCGCACGGACACGTGGGGCAACACGCTTATGTTCCATGGATTCTGGAAACAAATGAAGTAGGGGAGTCACTGGGACGTCGTGGAGAGGGTAAAAATTTGTCCCACGTCCCACGATTCTGGCATCACTGCCTTATGGGAGTTTGCGTCTTCGAAAAAATTCACCGTTTTCTTACTCCCTCTAGAATATATTGCGGCTGCGGTAAGAAACAAAACCCCAATCAGTCAGTTTGCTGGTAAGATATTCTCGGGGCCACTGCCCCGAATGCAGAATTGTATCGAATGATTATCATGTGATATGAGATAATATATTATCTAGTCGGTGTTATTATTATCTCTCCGGTAATTTGAGTTAAAGGCACAGACATTTCGGAGACATTTTTTAAGACGAAAAATATTTGAAAAAAATAATATTAAGGGCAAATCATGCTGGAAATGTTTTTCGTAATAAGATTGGTACGAAATTTTTATTTAACCCTTTCACTACGACGAGCGACTATAGGCGCTCTCTCTTTTGCATAGTCCGCATCTCTCTGGATTTGCAGTTTGAATATTTTATTGAGACGACAAAGGATTATCGGAGTAGCTTCGAGAAATCTGGCTGTATTGTAAATACAAAAAGATGGCAATTGATTTGTAGGAAATTAAGTATCGCGAAGGAATGTTCAAATTTTTACGTTTAAAAAGACCGTATTATTATTTTCTTACAATCAGTAATAATTAATAGTGGTCTTCCACACCACCTTTGAGGTTCCACTAATGGCGCGTTAAATTTTATTATAGTGGATCTTCGCCTGGAGCCCTATTATACCACTTTTTATTATTATAATTATTAAAAGGACTAAATCACTTGCTTTGTTATTAAAAATTGTCAGCCCACGTAATATTGCCTCTGACTGTATGAAAAATTGTTCGCGTAGTATGTCAAAAAATGTTTTGTACGTGCTAGAGCACGGCCTGTAGGAGAGCTGGTCTCCGTGAGATTCCGAACACCGAAGTGCGAATCTCGATTGACTCTAGTTGGTAGGACCCGGTTTCGTTATGCGTCATTCGGGAATCATGGACGCACGGATGCGTAATTTGCGGATACGTTGCGACGTTGACCGCCCGAGAACCTCCGCACGAGAGGGGTGATTGTCAAAAAATATTCCTTCTTTCTTTATTCGTCGTGAAAGGCGAGGAAAAACTGTTAGGTTATTTACGACAAGCACGTGTTTACATTGGGACCAATCCGAGAGAAAACTAACAGACGAAAGGTCCTGCCTTGACTCGTATTTCGAGGCCGGTATATTTGCCGGTAATGTCACATCTCTGCATTACCCGTGTTTACCCCCTTAATGTGATTCCCGATTGTCATGTCGCGTTTTTCGCATCGACGGTTTCGTTCGTCGATTTTGCTGGTATGGTATGCACGGCGGGTGCCGGTTACGTTTCGAAACGGTGAAGTAATGAGTGGTGGAAACGCCCGCAATGTTTGCACCGCGACGATCTACATGGTTCGCGGTGGACACGAAGACAATTTCGGCATAAATTTTTTCGTTTAACGGCGTCCCAACGCTGCGATAAAGTTAATTTTCCGAATGCCGGGCAGTTAGGAACGAAGTGTTGCTGCTCGCAGTAAAAGCAAGCACCTGTAGTTACCGCGCGCTTTTTACGACCGGACCGACGTTTTCCTTCCGTCTCGGTCTTGGCGCGAACGGTGTGTTCCTCAAGCATGAGCAATCGCATCGAGGTATCGTTTATGAATTTATAAAATTGATCTAGCGTGGGAAAAGTGTCCAAGCTCAACGACTCTTCCCATTTTTCACGGATCTCTCTGGGCAGCGCTCTTTCGAGAATACAAATAACTAGAACGCTATCGGGAGTGACTCCTAACAATTGGAGCATATTTAGATGTCGGCGAACATCA